>NW_008622108.1:45466-91013 GCF_000691845.1 Merops nubicus
AGTGTTTATATTTTCCCTGGGGCCACATTAATGAGAGTCCAAACCCTAAATGTTACCACCAACACATTTTAACAGACCAGTTTCCCAGTTTTTAAAGTGTAGTGTCACCTTGAGTATTTTTCTTTTAACTTTTTCCCCTTCTTCCAACTTTAAAAGAAAAGTAATAAAGCTGTATCATTTTTGGCTGGATTCAGTGTCGTGTTTGGGGAACATAAAGTTCTGTGTAATGCAACAAAGTTACATTGAAAAAAAACATTTAATCCTATCTTCTATTTCTATATCCATTATTTTAATATTTCAGCTTTAAGTTACCAGTGCAAAACTTCATGTTACTACAAAACACACCACCATCTGGCATGTAGATATGTGTTATGGGGTTCCACGTCCAGAATCAGCCTAATGTCAGAACAACTGTGCCATGCCTAGGATGAACTTGTGACCAGCAGGTCAGTGCCAAGAGAGACAGTAGTGGTGGGGTCACTGAGAGTTCCTTAGCTCAGTTTCCTGCTCCTTCAGCTGGACCTGCTTTGTGGCTTTAATAGGATTAAAGAAACATTTACATTGAGGCTTTAGGAGCATTTTCACACTGCTTCTTTACCCAACTCAAAGAGCAGCATAAATCCAAAGGATTAAGGAAGGGATTTATGATAAGTTGTAGTGTAAGATGAGTTGGTGCACCTGGCTCTCCTGTTTCTCCTCTGTGAATAAGGCATGCTGAAGCAGTGGACTGCATGTGTTACAGAAGTGAGCTTGGTGTTTTTTACTGAACTTTTAAGTCTCTAGGATCTTTGAAAGGATTGTTTCTAAATATTAAAATGAAATGGTTGTTCCTGTTGGGGGAATATAGTATTTCAATCTATATATCCTATTAGATATTTTTCTTCGAAGGGTCTTATGGAATTTTTCTGCCACTTTTCAGTACTGAAACATCATGCATTTAAGAGAATTTTTAATTTCCTGGAAATTATGGTACTCTGTCTTTAAAAATGGAAAAGGGAAAAAAAACACAATTCACTGCCACTTAGGTTCGTTAAAATCCAAAGGAAATTGTTAAATAACCAAAATTATAATATTCAAACTCCTTGGGTAATCGTTTATGCTGATGAAAGCAATTTAGTTGAAACTGCATACATAACTTATTGTATGCTTTTTGCAATTACTTTAGAGTAAAATTGCCAGAGTTTGGAATTCTTTACTTAAGTTAAAACTGTTTCATATATCCTTTTGTGCCTCACTGTATAAACCTACAAAGACCTAGATTATGTCTGTACTCTTTAGTCAGGCGAGATTCCAGTTGAAACTGAAATCAAGTGGTGTTATTGCTGAGAAAAATATTGTGCTATCAAAGCCAAGAGGGGAAAAAATAACAGGATGAATTATAATGTTCAACAGTGAGATGACTGGTTACTACAGTATTTCAAAACTACTCTTGTGATTTAGATGTATTGTGTTTTTCATCCAGTGTGCTTCATTGTAATTACTTTAAGAGGTATATCAGTTTTGGGTTTGGTCTGCAGTCACATAATCATTCATCTTGCTCTGTGGATATAGACTGTTCACATCAATAAGGATTTGCAGTGTACACTCTGCTAATGTCACCCAGATGTATCCATCAGTGGATAGTGGTGGCTGGTTTCACATCATTAGATGATTAAGCAGCACGTGAGGTGCAGGGAAGTGCAACATCTGTCACCCAGGGTGCCTCTCTTCTGCAAGGATTTGATAACAAAACAGGAGAGACTTCTGTGTTTCTTTCTGTTATCCATTAGGGAGGCTGTGTGTGACAGGGGGAAGAGATGCATCCTTACACGCCTCAGGTCCCCTGCAAGTGAGGGTCTCCTGTGTTACTCTTGATTCATCCTTCAGTGGTATAACTGAACAGTATTTTATACTGTACTTCTGGAAATCTGAGAATTATAACCAGATGACTTGATTTGAGACTGGTTATTTTGCATTCTGTACAACTTCTCCAAAATCTCCTTTGATATTAAGTAGAAAAAAAAATTAAAGTTCTTAATTAGATGTGTGGAATTACTCATTTTAATGCAATTCATTACTCTTGTCCATTGTCATTTTCATGAGAGCTTTAGACTATCTAAGAGAGGCTAATAAAAACACCTAGAAGAAAAAAAACTATGAATGAACGTGAGTACCCTTATTTTACCATCCTGCTGAGAAATTCAGACAGGTCAGCTGAATTTTGAACCTTAGACATTTAATATTTTAATTGACTGCATAAATGAATGCTTTGAGGAGGAGGACTTGCTGAAAATTTTACCATTCCTATCTCACTAAAACCTGTATACATTTGCTGTCTTTTTCTTTCAAATTCATCTATATGCTTGTAACAAAATATGCTTTTCAGTTATTAGTATATCACTGACATTCCTTAATTCAGAACTTGAGAGTTCGTATAATTAGCTATTTCGGTAACACAGCAACAATTATAATTTTTCTTTGTAAATTTAGTGTAATCCACATCACTTTTTGACTAGGTTCAAAGTTTAATCAGCTCAATATGATCAACGTGGATTAATTATAGCTAAGCAAGTAATCTGCAATTTTATTTGCTTAGTCGTAGCTCAAGTTCTTGGCTTTTTTCAAGTTCTGGAGTCATTGCAGAGCCACCACAAAGTCCCACTACTTAACAGATTCTCTTGGCTCTTTAGTTTTGATAGGGAATTAATTTTTTCTTTTATTCACTGCACAAATGAGTAGATAAACTTTGTACATAAGGATGGTTTATTCTCTTCTTAAATGTGTTTTGTTAACACAGCTAAGGAATATTCTGAGTTCAGTATTTGGTTTTTTGTACTGCTTCTCATTTTGAGCTAAGCCCTTTTCTGTGGAGATACTTCAACCTCAATTGTTTTATCTGCTGCATTTTTTTGTTCCGTGTTTAGTGGGGGAAATTATTGGAAACATTTCACATCTGGTTATATGCAAAAATCTCCCAGCTATTTTTATTCCCAGTCTTGCAGGTTCTTTGTTCTATTTTTCAGGTATGTCTTTTTCTTTTACTGTTTTTTGCCCTTCTGATGAACTTTGATTTGAAAAAGCAAATGAGAAAGTTGGATGATGAATCTTTCCTCTTATTATTTCCTGCAGTTGGATTCCTGCAGCAAAGCCAGTAGGATCAAAATTCGAGACTTAATCAAGTTATCTGTGAAGCTAAAGAAACATGTAAATTTTCTTACCTACAGCAACAGTAACATTAGATAGATGAATCAACACGATGTGGTTTCCTGTTTACGTTTTGAATTCAAGTCAGCGTGAATAATAAAAAGACTAAGTAGTCTTTACTCATGTGTTGGAAATTTAGCAAGATGCTTCAATGACTTTTATATATCTAGTTAATACATATATATGCTGGTTTTCTGCTTTGGCTGCACACTACTGACTCATAATTCGGTCAAGGGTATTTTTCCTTCCCTTGTCCTCTCCTCCTGCATTGCTTAGCAACAGTTTCTCCTCTTTTTTTTTTTTTTCTTTTTTAAATAATGTAAAATAAGATATTGCCAGGGTAAAAACAAACTACTATTCTATTTCCTTTATGTTATTCTTTCAGTCCGAAGCCTTAATACAAATCTGCATCTGGAAAAGAAGTACAACAGTCAGTCTAGTAACCATAGGAAGCTGCTTTGGGGAGTCTTGTATACTTGGGCTGTTGAGAAGTCTCTGCTGGCTGGCAGTTGCAGAAATAATTTAGAATTGTGTAGAGCATAACGCCTGCAGATTATTAAGTTTTGCTGGTGATTTTTCCCTGCTTGTGGTGTTTTAAGTGATGACCTGCTGAGAGCCATGGGTACTCAGTCTGTGTGTGTTTTGAAACAAGGAGGTCTTGTCATTGATGACATTGTTGCAGCTGCAGCTTTATGAAGTGCTTCTCCAGCAGCTGTCCTGAATTTTGCTGCGGTAGTTTTGCTTTGAATTCCAAACTGAGTTTTCCAGTAATATGTGTCTGTCAGTAAAAAAGCATTAGCAAAAGCTTCAATCCTCTCAATACTGAAGGAGAAACACTGTAGTAAGTGTGGTCTCAAAAATACCTGTCTGAATAGTAGAAAATTAATTTTATGTTCCTTGAATCTTAATGTTTAATTACTTATTTGAGTGCATATATGTGCTTACCACTGAATTAATGGTAAATTTATCAGAAATTCACTTCAGTCTGATCTTCCTTGTTGAGTTTCTTTGTGTGAACCCACCAACTTTAATCTGTAATGGTAATTTCAGAAAGATATCTGTATTTCATGTGCTATCATCTTCACCATGCCTTCAGGTACATACTGTTTCATCCCGTCACATCTTATAATTAAAATTTCATTAAAATGAAAACCTAAAATCAGACTATTAAATCACTGTTCCTTCAAGCTGAGAGGTAGGATTTTTCTCATGCTATTTCAGTAAATATGTTAATTCAGTAAATGGAGCAAGCTCCAGTGTGTTGTTAGGGGAAACTTGGCTTTAGAGATAGGTAGTGGCATAGAGTATCATGATTTCGTAGGGACCTTCAGATAATCATGATGTAACTCCAATCTCCTTGATTCCTAAGTAGAATAATTACAGTCTGACTCCTTATGTTATCTGTAGTTTCAGCCTTGTGTATAACATTGTGTTTCACCTCCCAGTCTGAAACAGTGATTCTCTGTGTTATTAGCCACCTGTTATGTTTCTTCTTAGAGGCGAGGAAATTGTGCTCCTGGTGAATCTCCTGTTAATGAAGAATCACATTAGATATGGTTATTCAGAAAGCACTCATAGCAATGGAACAGCAGTTACACAACTAAGGAAAGAGTTACTCTGTGGTCGCCCAGTTGTGCAAATTTTTAGGGTCGCTTTTTCAGTTTGTATCCACTGCAAACACGATGTAATTATCATTTCTATTTTACACATTTGTTGCCTGATAGTGTAAAATACATTCTCATATTAATAAAAACTATTTGTCTTCTTAGTGCCTTTACTTGCTTTTTGGTTTTCAGTTAGGCTTAATTAATCCAGTTATGAAGATATCAATACTTAAAGGCAGTTCTGTGAGTGACTCACCATGAGCCCATCAGATAACATTTTTTTATTTGGTTCAATAACAGTAGCAATTTTTATATGTAGGAAGATTGCTGTTGCTTTTAACCAACCATGCTTACCCTGGATTAATTTAGAACATGTATGCATGCTGACAAATGAAGCAGATCCTTATTTAAACAGCATGTGATGCTGCCCAAGACTGACTTGGGAACTTAAAGCAGTTTAAGATAAAAAAACTCCAAACTATTAAGGGCTTCTACTCTCTATGAAGACTCAGGATCTGACAAGCCTGGTTAGAAATCAGTCTGAGTCACTTACAGGTCCTTTTTTTAGGCATTGTACATTTCTAGTTCCTTCTTCCCTATCAGAAGAGGTGATCTGATGAATCTGGCTCTTAGTTACATGGTAATTAGTCTTCTGCTTTGTGCCTAACTTTCAGGGACTGTAATCTAATGTGTATTAGAAGCTATACAGACTGTTGCCAGAACTAAATGCTAACCACTTATCATTCAGAAGTTTTGCAGACACTGCTGAGTTCCATACTCAGTAGAATCAGGTCTTGCTCAGGCAGATGTACAGCCTAGATTCACTCACATGGCTCCATTTGTAAAACAACCATCACTGCATTCACAGAAGCATAAGGAGAGTTAAGATGCTGAGTATCAACAGGGATAACACAAAAGTATTTTGAATAAATAGGGGATGATCAGTATCTCAGTGATTTGTGTCCATCTCAATGAATTGTTTGTTTGTTTGTTTCTCAGAACGAGTAGAAAATATCTTGCCCAGAGGAAAATATGAACTGGTCCTGTGTGGGAAGCTGGGTTTGTCTGAAACCAGCCCAACCTAAGCCAATGTCACTCAGCCTATAGTCTGTAAAACATAGAAGCAGTCTGCAAAATAATTCCCTGTTCTGCTCTTTTATTAAGTCAAATATATGCATTTTTTTTTCACTTAATTGTACCAAATGTAATTAGTTTGTTATTTATTTTAGTATTGGAACTAAGCTTTGCTTTCCTCTTTTTTAAGTAGTCTATTTAATACCCTTCAATCATTAAACAAGAGAATAAAAGATGGTGATATAGGTTTGTGGTGGTTTTTTTTTTTTATTTAGAAAGAGGAGCAGGACATATTGATGCTGAAGATCTTGTATGTTTTAGTAGAAGTTTCGTCATAAGAGGGAACCAGAAATGGCAGTGGACGTTTTTTTAAACCTGTAAATCAAAATTTATTTTAGCAACTTCACAGTTCCCTGTAGGTTTCATGTCAGCATTATCAAATCCTGTGGAAAGAGCAGCCAAAGACTGTGCATAGCGACAGATGCTCAATGGGATATTTACCCCTCAACAGCAAGGAGGAAAGTAAAAGATGAGTATAAAACAAATCTGACTCCCTTCTTCTATTTAATCAGTATTTTCCCATGCATATAATATTAAGCCATAAGGAAGACACTTGTCTTCTACAAATTCAACAAGTTTTTGCAAAAGCTTTAGTTCTGGAAACCTTTAAAATTCAATGATATTTCTGTCTGTGCAGTATCCATAAGTGATTTTAGTAGTGAGAGAGGCCCACTGTGGTCAAAGTTTTGCCTGAATACAAAAGTTTGTGGGTTCAGGGCCTCAGTTTGTAAGGTTACACAAGTGCATTTCATTGTATAAGATATTCAGGTGCTTAAGGTTTGCGTATATTTCTGTAGGTTTGTCTTAAGTGAGTTGAATCTGATTGCTAGACAAATCAGCAATTATGTTAGAAATTATAGTAATTCTGATTAGTGTATGGCAATAGTTTGTAAATAACTTTGTTGAGGAATCCTGTTCCTTATCTGCTAAATAGGTAGGTCACCCTCTAGGTTGGTACTGTGTTTATGCACCTAAGGATTTAATTTTTTTGGTTGTTTTGGGGTTTTTTTGTTTTGGTAATGCCCATTTTTCACCTTCTACAGTAGTCCGAGCAGGTGCTGCAACCATTTTTAGTTCCTTTACACACTCAATCTAATTTTCTTGATTGAAAGCAAATTTCCTTCTCTTACTTATATGAAATAAAGTTATTTTTTTCTTACATTCCTGTGTCCAGCTGGGAGAGAGCAGAGATTCTGCGAGGGTTGACAGGGTGTTTTCCCACCACCTTCAGAAAACTAGGCAAATCTGTTTTAAAGATGTGTCCAACATATGGTATTATTTTAATGGTTTCACTGATCAAGTTCAGAGTATAAAATCCTTAAGGTTTGGAAGTTGCAGCATTATTTATTTAAGGAGAAAGAAGCATTTTCACATGGCAATATAATTTATTAAACATCTCTCTTGCCTAGAGGTTCAGTCCTGAACACTGATGGCTTTCTAATGTGTAGCAGATACTGTATAAATTACAGCCATGAAGAACCTTGTTTTTATATACTTAGTAAGTGTTATCAATAGTAGAAATTCACAGGTGGACAGACAAAAATGTCCTGTTCTGGGATTAACTCTAAAATAAGCTCTGCTACACATATGGACCATATGGATCTGTTTTCCTTCTCATCCATTATAGAAATGAGAGGAAATAGTTCATCGTTTCCTCATCCAGCTCTCAGATTTGCAGGTTCCTTAAGGTAATAATTTTTTTATATGGTCTATTTAATGTGCCAGGGAATTTTTTTAAGCCTTCCCTTGAATCTGTGGGGAGAAGTTCATGTTAGTGCACTGGGAAATTCTGAGCCCACAGTTGTAATAGAAAATACAATCACATAGGTGAATTACAGAATTTTTCTAGAATCATGTAAGGCTCATTCACTGGTGTGGGTTAATTGTGGGGGGAAAAAAATCAACAAAACCTATACATCATAAAAAATGGTACCAAACAAACCCCTCACTTTGACTTTTCATCAAAGAATGCATCTGCTGATCAAAATATGAGAAGACTTTTACAAGTCTGTGGTCACACTGTAACGTTCTGCTGAGCACGGGGTTTGTTAGGCAATATGCAGTACAGGGTATGTGAAGAATCCTAACACTATGTTATGCCACAGATTATTGTGCAGCATGAATGGGGACAGGAAGAGTCTGCAAAAGCCACGGTTTGAACATGCAAGAAAAGTTTTCATGATTTTTCAAAAATAAGTTTTCTCTAAAAATGTTTGGGAATTGGCTACAAATTTAAAATGCATTTATCCACTTAGCACTGAAGTTCAGACCACTATTCAGAAAGACCATAACTGTATTTTATAATACAGGCTGATGCTAAAGTGATTTAAAATATTACATATTATTACAGATGTACATGTAATTAGACCAAACAGAAACACCTTAAATGTGAATTCAGTTGCAATATCAGTGGTTGACTCTAAGCAAGTAGTTACATTACATCTGGATTAACTGCTCCCTGAGCAAACCAGTATATTTTTATCATCATATTGTCTATGTGGAATGAGTCCCAGCACAGAGGAAAGAGTACCACTGACAGGATTTTTTAGTAAATTATTTATGTGCATGAATAACATTGCCCAGGGAGGTGGTGGAGACACCAGCCCTGGATGTGTTCAAACCACGAGTAGATGGAGCACTTGAGGCTGTGGTCTAGTGGTTAGAGAAATGTTGGGAGGAAGGTTGGACTTGATGATCCTAGAGATCCTTTCCAACCACGGTGAGTCTATGATGATTCTAAGACATCAAGAGTCATAAGTTCTTCCTTATATTTAAGTATATTCCTGATTCCACTGATTTCAAGGGGACTTGAATTTTTTTTCCTCTAATACTTAATAATTAAGTACATAAATATTTAGAAAAGCAGTATTTCATCATCAGCACTTTTGAGTAGTATTCTCTTTTCCATGGACACGTCCGAGTGTTGACTAGACAATGCTAAGATGGAACTATAGAATAAAATGAAAAATTATTCCAGTCATTTAATGGAAGAATGAATGAATGGTTCACTTTATTGTTAGTTTAGGTTTATATTAATTTTCTGCAAAGATGAGGACATTTAATGAAATTATTAAAAACTCATAATCTGAAGTATGTTAATCATCATTCTTTAATTTATATCTTCTGTGGGTTTTTTTGAAAGTTCTTTACTTAGTAAATTCACATAATAAAAAACTATATAAAAGTATGAAATAGAAATTAGTTGCGTTTAGTTTACAAACAGCAAATAGACAAAGCTTTGGTGTGTTTATCAATAATGAATTACGTAGAGAAAGACTAAATAAAAGAAGATGAACTTTGACAAACAAAAAAATATAAACCTATATGTCACTGTGCTAGGACATTTCCATGGTGTACTTCTCTGCATGAGTTTCATAAGAAATCAGCAAACGTGATTCCTGATTTTATAATCTTTAAGGGAAGCTGCTCTGCTTCATTAAATTATAATGGCATGATTATTCCTGATTTATTTACAGTTTACATGTGTGATCAGCTATGAAAAATACTATTAATAGAAGCAAAATGAAAAATGTTTTACTCAACATCTTTGCTCATTTTTAATCTCTGATCATTGTGTTAGTTGAATCTTATGATAAAAAGACTGCAGCTTTTATTCATGTTAGCATTACAGCTCTAGAACAGTGAGCTCAACTGTTTGAATACCTTAATCATCATTTGAAGCACAAGTAAATCCTTCAGTATGTATTTGTATAAATGCACCTACCATTTTCTACAGCTACAAATATGTCTGATATTGGAAAATAGTATTATCCAAGAAATAGTTTTGAAAAATATATTTTTAAACATCTTAATGCTTGTACAAAAAGGGAAAATTAAAGAGGCACATGTAACTTTAATTTTGCTTTCTTCACTTTTCTGGGTGAACCTCAGGCCACATTGAGGTTAATAATGAAACATCTTTACTATGGTGAGATCAGAATTTCATCCTTAAATCTTCAGGGCTAAACCTAAAATCATATTTTCCGTAAGATATTTTATTAGTTGCTAACAACGGACAGTATAATACATTTGTTCCAGCTGGGTTTCTCTTCCAGCAATTTGAAATGTTTAATGGGTTGGAGAATATTCAGTAGAGGAACCTAAACACATATGCCATGAAAATATATCTATTTGCAGGTAGATGTTACAAGGGGAAAGTATGGAGGATATGCATCCTCAGTTATTTGTGTAAGACACTCATCTACTTTAGGCATCAACCATTTAACTTTCCATTTTACAGAAAATTTGAGCTGTATGATAAAAGCTAAGAAAATGCAGAGCTAAGAATAATTACCAGCTTTAGTTTGAGCGGTGGCTTTATGAAGTGATACAGAAGAAAATTGATTTACTTAAAGTAAAATGGAGCAGCCTGGGATGAAAGCTGTCACCTGGTGGCATTCATTTTCATTGGAAAATGAATGTCTCTCAATGACTGTGGGGCTTTCAAGAGTGGTGTGGACCCCATGGAGTTCAAAAAGTGCTTTTCCAAATCTTAAAACTTGGAGCTGATTAAAGCTGTGCCAATAGGACACAATGTACAGAATTGGGAACTTCGAACTGGATAGATTTCATATGGTGGAAGAGAAACATTAATTAGTACTTACAGCAGTGATGGTGTGATGTAGAAAATTGCCCTCTTGTGGTAGAACTGGACCAATATGGTATATTTTTCAGCATCTATAGCATTAGAAGAGTGGGGTTGGTTTGGTGGTGTGAATGCTCCATCCTTAATATGTTATTCATACTTATTACATTTGCATATGAGTCACATTCAGTTTGAATTTACCAGATGTCCATGTATGTTTGTTTAAATAATGAGATCATTCCATGGAGTGAACAAGATCTAAAAATATAGAGGGAAGACTGTTTAGAAAAAAACAAGATTTAAAATGTCTTACTCACATATTTTCACATCTCATGGTATATTATGCAGACAGAAGCACAGCAATGTTGAGGCACTGTTCAAAAAAAAAGCCTCCGTGGCTAACACTTCATTAAACAATGTGTTGTACAACAAAGCTTCACTGGATTTGTTTCTATTTCCCAGTCAGTTTCTCCATTAAAGGGGAATATTATCCTTTTGAATATATTGAAATGTACCATTTTCAAAGTCAGCATCTCTTTGCAACTTCTCATCTTGTGTTACCTGAAGAACCCGGGTCTCTTCAGAGCATTTTGTCATTTACTGTAGCATGGAAATATTTTAAAATGTACTTCTCAAGGCAAAGCTTATGCATAAACTGAACAGACAAGGGGCAACTGAATTCTGAATTTTTTATATTATTGAATTGATATAAACTTTTAACAAGCAATAAGCTTTGCTTACACACGAAGGGAGACAACCAACTAACCACTTGAGTTCAATAAAGCCCCCTCAAATGTTCACTTAATTCCTTTGAGACTTTTAAAATCTTTCTCAGACCTGCAGAAATTCTATTTTGTTCTTATTGCAGCCAATCACTACACACATTAAACATTTATATTAGTACCTGGTGAAATAAGTTTAACCATATACAGTTAGAGATTGCTGCCATAGTAAAACAAGTTAAAAGCTGCATATCAGAACACACATCTGGCAAGCTACTTTAACATCTTTAAAGCCAAATCTGCAAGGAAAGGCTGCAAGAAAAGAAAATGGAGAGTTTAGCCAAAGCTCTTGGTCAAAGCTCAATAAAGAACTACCAAGGAGTATAGATGATATAATGTCCAATAAAAGGAAACCACTGAAAATCAGTTTTATGCTAATCTCCTCCAACTGATATATATAGCAGAAGCACCAGAATTTGATGACATAATATGTTTTGAGAAAGAAGTTTCTCATATTCTTTCTTAAGACGTAACAGATGATATTTTGTGAATTGCACTGTATCTACCCATTCCCCAGAGAAATAAGGCTCACAAGCTCAAAAACATCTGCAAGCTTCCCCATGCAAAACGTTCTTTATGTTTTGGACGAGAGAAGAGGTAGGAGAGAAGACACTTTTCAAATCAGAAGAAATGCACAATCACAACAGTGTGTTTATGTTGTTAATGTGTTCCAGACTGTCTCTTCTAAGACAGTTTCTTTAGAGCTTTTAAGTCTTTAATTTTTTAATGTTTTTAAGTCTTTCATTTTCTTGTCAGTAGCAGCTGTTACTTAAATATACCAAGAGCAGACTTTTCTGAAATTTATTTGAGGTATTTGGTTTAAGATCTGTTGTAAATCACTAGTCTAGGTTCACCTCACAGCAGGTATGGAGCACTCATGCCTGCTTTTACTAAGTGATGCAAAAATTTGCACAACAGCTGGAAATCTGCAGACATATTACTGAAGAAGAGTTTTATGATTGTGTGACTTCTAGAAAATATGGGTGTGAACAAAATGGTGAAGTATTGAAACTACCAGAGCCTGGGTTTGTATGTTAGAGGAACTTAGAGACCCACAAAGCACAGGGTCATAAAAATATTGCCCTTTGTGTATTCACTGCAGCTATACCCTGAATGCATTTTAAAGTGAAGTGGGAAAATATCACTAACTTTGCTTCACCTTCTATATCAATACTTTTTAACACAAATATCTGTTCTAAAACAAAAGGTCCAAGTGATTATTAGAGCAGCTAACTGGACTGCTGAATGATGAGCATATATAAGCAGAGAGATACCATAAGATCAGAGGTTTTGCTGGAAGCTCTGATAAAAGCTGTGAGTGCTATATGCATGAGGTACAATATATTTATTTTTTTTAAATAAAGCCATTTGCAGATGATTGGCACCAGTCTACTAAAATAATTCCTCTAGTCTGCTAGGGCCACGTGGCCTCATGTTAGCATTTTGATGATATTACAGAGTTCAAGAGCTTGCTTCGGGTCTTGCACACTTCAGTTTCATAGAAGTGTGGAGCTGGACTTCCAAATTCCTTTACTTCCTTTCTCTTGAATGGCAGAATTTTTATGTCCTTTTAACGTTGTGCCTTTCAGTCTCACCCTAAGTCATTGTTATAGATGTATTTAATTGAATTTGTGGCTGATTAAAGGCTAGTCAAGTTGAAAACGTATCTCAATTGTGGTATTATGGTTTTGACATTTGACCTTTAAAATTCCAATTTTAGTGTATTTGCATTTGTATTTAGTGTATTTGTATTTGCAGTGTATTTTATTTAATGTTACAGTGTTGAGAAAATTCAAATACATTTCAGTAAACCATGTTTTTGTCATTTGTATGCTATAACCTACCAAGTCTTGTTACTGTGCTTATCTTTTTTGGTGGAGAACCAAGGGCCATTTTCTTTACTGCATGTGAGTGTATCATTAACATTGTTTGACAGTAAAAGGACTCAAAAAAAATGTTGGAATAAACAAAGTAGGTAGAAAATATTACCAGTGTTCCTCTGGGAACTGTTTAAACATGCTGCCCTTTAAATCAAATTAAGAGCAGACATTGAAGTTTTGAATATGCAGTTGTATGCAGTGTGCCTTTTAAAGCAGAACCAGTATCTTTTATAAAAGCAGCAGCTGCAATTCTAGAAGATGCTGTGGGGGTTTTTCTAATGTGGGAGCTAAGCTGTTTAGCTTTTTCAGATCTCTTGTGCAGAACTTGACAGCTGTTGGAAAGTTACTTTCGGTTTTATGTACATTTTATTTTGAAGAAACTTAATTAAAAAGTTGTTACTAAATTGCATGTGTAGAAGTTACTTCATTTCTTTTATTGCTGTCACAGTTGTTGAATTTTTGGTGTTGAATATCATAGAATCAGAGAATGATTTGGGTTGGAAGGGACCTTAGAGATTACCTTGTTCCAACCCCCCCCTTGCCATGGGCAGGGATGGTTGTTTTTTTGCTGACAAACACTGATATTTATTTCAAGGTTTCTTAAAGTTTATCAATCTTTTCTTTTATTTCAACAGCTTGATCAAGTTGTCCGTCAGAGAAATCTGCATAGTTTGGAACTTTTCCTGTCATGTGCACAGAAACAGTTAAGTGTTTTATTAAAGGAAGAGCCAACCACTACAGAGGAGAACAGAGACTGACTTTCCCAGTGACACTGCTAAAGAGTGATTTGTGAAGCTGCAAATCTCAGCCTAGCAAATGACAGATCTATTCTAATCTTTTGGGGTTGTATCATTGATTGAAGACTGATCTGAAGCTCTGCTTGTAAGAATTATTTGTGGCTGTTACTGTTTTATTTATTTATTCTCTTACTATTACCAGATTGCAAGGGAGGGGGAAGAATCCTGGGGAAAAAAAAAAAATTGTCATTTATGATTTTTTTTTTTTCATTCTGTTTTCTAGTAGCCCATGATTGAAGTTCTAGATAACTGCAGCAATGATGAAAACATTTCCCTTTCATGCCTGTTTTAAATTTGGCATCATGTGTTCATGTATGTAATTCATTAGTACTTCTGATATTCTAAAAAAATGGAAAAGAACATTTAACTGAATGTGGATAGAAGTCCATCTCAATCTTCAAAGGGTAAAACCAAGTGCATTACCCCAGTGAAGCCTGAAGAGCTTCTTATTTCTTACTACTTTGGAGGTATAACAGAAGAATCAATATGGAAACGTAGGAGTGTTGACAGGCATTTCTTTAATCACTTATAAACAACTCAATCTCTAGTAATAGAAAAGCTGAAAAATTAAACGGTGCATCTTTTAAGCATAGTGCAAAACGTTTCCATAACTGATGTATAGTTATGTATTTTATTTCTGTTTTACAAAGCTAGTTTGATTCCAGCAGTCATTTTCTCATGAAAGTACGATTTATGTGACTGACCTCAGTCTCAGGAAGAAGATGTATGTAATTATGTGGAGACTGATACTGCACTGCCTCAGTGGAATTTCTGACAGAATAAGGAGTGCAGCTTGCTGACCTCAAATGCCCTTTCTAAACCAATTGAAGGAAGTAGAAAAATTCCCCACTGACATTTTTGCACTTTGGATCAAGTCGTACGTCTTTCTAGCCTTGCTAGCAGCAGCTTGGAGGGGAATTTCTGTGCCTACACTCTACTGATTGTAGTTTTGGGGCCTTAGTTGTAAAAGAGTTCTGAATGAAATAATGGAAAATAAATGTTTATGCTTACGAAGGTGAATAAAAGCAGTATGATATCTCTTATGGTAAGGTTGTGATTCAATGGGGTGACTTAAGGGTGTTTCTTAGTGTGGTTCTTATTATTCAGTTGTGTTTTGTTTTTTTTTTTTTATTTGGCTGGGTTTTTTTGCTTCAGCAGTCACTTTCCATAAATTGTTTTTTTATAGCGATAAGGGAACACTAAATTTATGCATATGTATTTGGCAGTATGAAATATGTATTGGAAAGAGTTTAGGGTTTTTTTGGGTTTGTTATTTTCTTTCAGTGCTTCATTTTTGTAATCAAAAGCAAAGTTTTTGTCTTTTGCATGCAAAGGTTCACTGAAAAAGTAAATAATGCTGGTTTCACTGTACTAAAGAGTTTTGTATTCTGACTTGCAACAATATGTAAAAGCACTTGCTGGAGAAGCTTATGCTTGGAGTCAGTAAGATTCCACTGGCACCTAGGGTGTATCTTTTGCATTAGAAAATTATGTGGTGTTTAATCTCAGCTCATGTGATTGTCACAGACAACTGTAAATATTTTTTTTTTCTTTTCTATGACAGTTTTAGGCCTTTAATTTATCTCTCTACCCTGCAAACAAAACTTTAGAGTTGGACCACAGACATACAAAATCAGATTAGGAGCTTGAACTACATTCAAACCTCCAGGTCTCAAAGAAGAAATCCAGCAGAAGAAGACCTATCCAGTATGCAAGCTTTGGAGTAACCTCCATCTTCTCCATATTACATCCAACACTTTAAAGCTTACTTTTATTTCTCATTATTTCTGCATAACCATAGACTAGTGTTTGTTGAAATCTGGGGGGAGGGAAGGTAGGGAGAAGTTTGCAGGGCCCTAGCTCCTAGAAGGTGATAGCACTTTTTTTTCTTTTAAATTTTATTCCTACCTACAGACTGAAGAATGATGTATGAGAGAAAATAATATGTCCAAGGCCTACAGGGTAGAACTTTGTCTGCCTCTGAGTCATGGCTGCTAGTGTAACAATTTTGGCAAGGCCGGTAAGTAGTGGGAGGAACAAGAAGCCCTAGAACTAATCCTTAGAATCAAAATGCAGGAACTAAAATGTTTAGGCTAGTGAGTCTGCAGTCTAGGACGTCACCAAAGCTCATATAATACACACACACATATATACATATAGATGTATATATATATGTGTGTTTGCATGCCTCCAGTGCTATGATCTGATTGGCATCACATGGTGAAATGTCTCCTGTGATTGGTGTGGTAGATTAGAAGGGTATGAGCTCTCCAGGAAGGACAGGCATGGGAGGCAAGGAGAGGGTGTTGCCCTCCATGTCAATGAACAGCTAAAAAGCATGGAGCTTCCCCTGACAGGTGAAGACAACAAGACCTATAGGCCAGGGTGAAAGGAAGGGAAGGAGACATTACAGTGGGGGTCTGCTACAGACCACCTGACCAGGAGGACCAAGAAGACAAGGCCCTTCATAGACAGATAGGAATTGGTGCTTGTTTACAAGTCCTGGTCTTCATGAGGGACTTTAATGACCCCAATATCAGTTGGAGGGATGACACAGCAGGGCATAAGCAATCCAGGAGATTCCTGGAATGTATCCATGATAACTTTCTCCTCCAAGCAATGGAGGAACCAATGAGGAGAAGTGCCATGCTAGACTTTGTTCTCACCAACAGGGAGGGGCTGGTGGGCAATGTCAAGCTCATGGGCAGCCTTGGCTGTAGTGACCATGAGATGATGAAGTTTAAGAGCCTAAGAGCATCCAGGAAGGGGGCCCTCAGCAAGCTTGAGACCCTTGACTTAAGAAGAGCTGACTTTGCCCTCTTCAGGAACCTCATTGGTAGAGTAACATAGGACAAAATCCTGGAGGGATTGAGAGCCCAGGAAAGCTGATTGACTTTCAAGGATCATCTTCTCCAAATTCAAAGGCACTGCATCCCTAAAAAGAAGAAATCAGGCAAAAATGCCAGGAGGCCTATATGGATGGCCAAGGAACTCCTGGCCAAAATCAAACACAAAAGGGAAATCTACAAAGGATGAAAGCAAGGACAGTTAACCTGGGATGGTTACAAAGAGATTGCTTGTGAACCAGAAACCAGACTAGAAAAGTGAAAGCTCAGATAGATAGACTCAAATCTGGCCAGGGACAGAAAAAAAAAAAATAAAAGTTTCTACAGGTATATTGGAGAAAAAAGAAAAATGAAAAAATCTGAGGACTCAGGAGGGATATGGGCCACCTGGTTACCAAGAAGTACTCAATGAGTTATTGTTTCAGTCTTCACTGGTAACCATTTGAGCCACACCACCCAAGTAACAGAGGGCACTGGCTGGGTCTGGGAGAGTGAAGAACCATCCAGTTCTTCACCTGAATGAGGCCTTGAGCAACACTGCCTAGTTGAGAGACATCCCTGCCCATGGGACAGGGAGGTTGGATAAGATGATCTCTAGGGTCCCTTCCAACCTAAGCCCTTCTATGATTCTATGATTCCAATATCCTGAAAGTGGTTGTAGTTAACTGTAGGTGCTGGTGACAACAGTATTTAGCAACACAAAATAAAGATGATAAATCTTTTTTATTGATCTTGGTTATCGCATAGTGTGTATTTGACACTTGTATCAATTTTCAGTGACACAACATTCCTGTGATCATAGTTATTATTAGTAGTAGTATCCTATGATAATAATAATAATATCCTGTGATAGGTGTAGTATCAGTATTTTATCTACATCTTACATGCTGTGTAATTATAACAATTTCAACATGCGTCAGAGATTCATATTTGTTTATATTGCCTGTAATTCCCCACATTTCAGACTTACAAAACCAGCATTTTTTAGATGCTTTCCATTGTCTGTCGTGGATAATAATATACACAAAGAAATGATTATCGAGTAAACAGACTATTCTACTTTTTGCAGATGGCGTTTTTAAACAGTTGGACAGCAAACCCTAATAAGAAATGAGTTTTTTATTAGTACACATATCCTAAAAGTAGAATTATCAGCAAAATGCTATCTTTTTTTTTTCATATTTGATAAAAACTCTATCAATAGATACAGAACACCATCAGCCAGCAAGTCATTGGCATTCATTCTCTTTCATCAAGTTAATGTAGTTTGTCTTCTCATAAAAGCTAAAGAGTTTTGCACCTCTCTGAGTTTAAGAAGGAGCTTAACTGATCCCCTCTACAGGTAGGAGGCCCTTCAACCAGTGGAGAAACAGAATTGTTCTTCCTGAATGAATTTTGAAGGATGTTTCAGTTCTTGTACCGCTACCAAATCAGGGCATTGTGTAAGCCTTCACATTGAGCTTGCTACATAAATTTTTTGAAAGATAGCTGTTCATGAGGATACATGGTCAATCTTTATTTTTATGGCAAGAATTAAAAAAATTCCATTACTTAAACATCCAGCTCTTCTCTTATGACCATAGATTACATATTTAAGGAGTGATTGTGAAGCTCTGGCTCCCAGGAAGTCAGTAGGAATTCTACTATTGGCCATTTCCAGCTCAAAATTTCTTCCTCACATTTTTTTTTTGCAATTGCAACTACAATGAGTTTGCTGCACAGAGCTTTGTCTTTGTGTGGTCCTGGAAATTCACTGGGAAGTCATTTCAGGAACAGATTTCATGATCATTTCTTTGAAGAAAGTGTCAGCATTTGTTCTGTCCATGGTATGGTGAGAAAGAGGGTTAAGTGAGACTTGTGGAGGGGATACATGGGTCTCATTATGACCACACTACTGCTAAGAATAATACATTTTTGTATTCTCAATGAAATAGATTGCTTCTTCCTTGGTAGTTCAGAACCAATATCAGTTCCAGTATTCTGTACTGAAATGCCTAGAAAAACATACATTCAGTTATATCAATAACTGAGGCTACAGAGTAGTGGATAGGGAAATGTTGGGAGGAAGGTTGGACTTGATGATCCTAGAGGTCCTTTCCAACCATAGTGATTCTATCATCTATTTCCTGCAAATTCAGCTGACTGATGAAGTTTACAGCTGGATACTAGTTTGATAGAAAGGAAGATGAACCTTAATAAGTTTGTCAGTGTTAAAGAATCATACAAATGAAAGCATCTTGCCTTTTTTCTTTTTTTTGCCTTTTTTTTTTCATGAATTACTGTTAGAATGAGTCAAAATCTGTCCTGGAGTGTCGATGGCCAAGGACTTCAATGGTTCCCTGAATACAATAGAAATGCATTTGGTCTGTTTGAAACAATAACTTTGACATCAAAAAGCATGATAATTTCAGAAAACTGTCCATATGCAGATTTGCAACTTGTGTCTTCAAGGCTTTTTTTGTGTGTTCTCCACTTGTTCCCTGCACTGGGACAAAAGGAACAGTGTTTTCCCAAATGTTAATAATCATGATGCTGAAACAAAAGGAGAAGTTGTAAGCTAGATGGAATTTATTCAGAATATTATTATATATGAGAAGTACAGTCAGGAGGTTCTGAATCCATTGAAGGTACTCCTCTGAACCTATTAATTTTTCAACTGTAAACAGCAAAATAAGTAAAGAAAAAAATAAAGGTGAAGATTCACATGTGTCTCTGCAGTCTAAAGACTAATTGGTTTCAGGAGTCAGAACTTCTCAAGATTAACAATGATTGCTGTTAGTATCTAGACGATTTAACCAGAAGATCTGACCTCTCAGAAAATAGGACTCCTAGAGAATCTGTGCTTCAAAATTGCATCCAAAACCTCAAAATAAAACATCATGCTTTATAAAGATTAAAAGTATTGTGAGTCTGACAAGTTGAGACCCAAATACATTATTCTGACAAATGTCAGTAGAGATTCCTGGACATCCTGGACGGATTGTTTTGGGAGCTTCTGTGGAGGAATGGTGCATGCTGGGGATCCTACTGTATCAGAATTGTTAACATATTCTTGCTTGATTATTACAGTAGTATTAAAAAGAAAGCTATATACCCAGTGGAGAAGTCTTTAAAAGTCTGCCAAAAAAAAATGGAAAGGGATCTAGATGTTGTATTCAAAGTTAACACCTCATCTATTCATCTTCTGTGGAATACAAAATGTGTTTAAGTCTCAGATGAAATAATTTTCCATTTACAGAGATTGGAATAAAAATTCCTGTGAGCTCAACAGCAGTGGAGAAGGTCTACAGAAGACAGATATTTACACAGTTCATGAGTGAGACTACTCAGAAGAATACAAATAACTACAAACAGGATCAGCATCAAATTGCACTCAATTTGATTATAGCAATATGTAATTAAAATGGCATATTTATAACGTGTATGCAGTTTTCAAGATAATTTTTCTTCAAAGAATGACTTGAAGGCTGGAATGACAAGATCATCCTTCACTGTACCTCAGAAGGATCCAAATGATGTGTGGTTTATTGTATGTTCTGGCCAAATGTTAATACCTACTCTGATGCATAAGCATCCAAAAGGGTATTCTGGTTTCCACAGAACAATCATACAGCACAATTGTCTCTACCAATTAGACATTTTAATCATATTTATCCTGTTGGTCAAGCTCCAATGAATAAAGACAATAAGTGGAGTGAAGTCTTTCATGTGGCTTGTATACTGTTGGTGTCATGAATAATTCAGTTAGAGTTTCTTCCAGGACAAAGCTCAGAAATGTCATGTAACTTTAACAAAGGTTTTCTACATTATAGTAAGAGCTGATTCACACTTTCTAGACTTTTGTTGTTGAGTTCAGTGAAATGGACAGTATTTTCCTTTAAAGAAGACAAAACTGGGATGCCAAATTTACTTAGTTTTATTGATTAAGAAAGGTTATTGGCCAGTAATTTTTTTTATAGAAAAAATAAATATGTATTATTGTGAAAGGGTCCAGAAATCAACCAGAACCTTCTTTGCTGAGTTGCAAGTCAGTGCTTGTTAGTGCATTTTACTCCTGCTGTTAATCAACGAGGTCAGGATTTTGCTCATTGTTTCTAGCTAATGTCTTGCCTTCTTGACAATGGAGCTTTTGGGGGAAAATCAGCTATACCACCCTCAAGAAAAGACTCTCTGACCAGGAAAGAGAAAAACACTGAAAAGCATTCCACACTGGAATCCAGCTGGGAACGTGATGCCTCCACCCAAAGGCATCCCCCTGCCAATTTCTCTCACCAAATCTATCAGCCTACTCAAAATTTGCAGGAAGAACTCCCCCACATACATAGATTATGATGTGTTCTGAGTCCTGGAAGGAAATATTTTATCACACTTTCACAGTGCCAATACATTTTGTACTCTGCATGGGTTCCTGACATGCTGTCCTATGGTATGGGCCTTTTAAAGATGAATTTTACATCTCTGCCTGTTGTGCATTGTATTAAAGACACTCCAGATACCACACTGAAAGGAAATTAAAAGGCTTTGAATTTTATTTTCTGTTTCATTGTAGAAAACTGTTGATATGTCTTCCCATAGAGGAAAAGATTGCTAGTACAGGAAGACTTTCAGCATATTTTTATGGAAGATATTGTAAGTATCTTAGTGTGTGTCTTCAAGCAAGGTGCCAGTGCCCTTAGCACTTAAAATTGGCTGATGAGACAGAATTACTCAGAAGCCTGGTTTTCATCCTCCTCAGTTTAGGAATTTCTTTCATTTCAAAGGCAAGTTTGATTACCTCTAAAGGATGTGAAACAAGTGCCCATTAAAAAGAACAAATAACAAAACCACTTTAAAGTTCACACAGAGTAGATATTGAAGGAGTGTCAGTCCTTATGGTTGTCCTGAGGAACAGTTTTAGCCTTATCCATAAGTGTAAGCAGAACAAGGGTCTTTGCTCACTTTTGCACAGCCAGATATAATGCTATCCCTGCATGACCCAGTTCTCCTTTCTTCATGCTTTCCCAATCCATATTGTCCCAGACTCCTATAAAGAGGGAGCAGGATGCTAACAAGTTACTCATGTCTACCTGCAGATATGCTAAATATTAGTTGTCATCATTACCAAGCTTTGGTCACTTTTTTCCAGCATGTATCAGCATTTCTTTCAGAAATGTCATCACATATCACTCAGCTTTAGGTTCAGCTTTGCTAGAGAGGAGATTTATGCAGTTCTTTTGTCATGTTTGAGGAACTAGCTGCATCCTACCCTTGTGTTTGCCTCTCATTAAATGGCCAGTAAACTAGTGCCCCAGTGACAATGCTATAAAATCCTAAATAATTAAATATTATCATCAAATATTTGGGTATCTTTAGGTGTTTCTGAAAGTCATGGAGTGCTTTCTTTGTTATTGTGATGATAAATAATTATGCTCTTTATTGTCTTACAGTTTGGAACTCCTTAAGATTCACACTTTCACCTGGAAATGCAAGTGCTAGAAAGCATTTTTTCCCCCTTTATTAGATCTAAGACTTACAGGATCCCAGGAGGTAAATAATTAAGGAAAACATCAAGTATTATAAAATCTATGACAAAATCACCATGGGAGCAGCCATGGCTGTGATGGATCAGTGGTTCACCTGAAGAAGGTGTCACACTTCTGCTCTGCTTCTCCCACCCTGCTGTCAGCTTCAGTTACATGCTCATTATTTCACTTACACCTCAGGGGGAAGGCTTGGGCTTAGTTCTCAGGTTGGCTTTGCATTAATGCTGTCTTCATTTCTGATCTTACAGTCTTCTGTTACTAATGAGAAACCATAAGCACCATCACATTCTGTCAGGTCGTCCTACATTACATGACTTCAAAACTCTTGACAAACATTTTATTTAGATTATTCAGGAGAAAAGGGATCACTCTCCTTCCATGAATAAACGTCAGTGCTGTAGGATACACCAGAAAACAGAGACACTTCATTTTGTGTAAAAAATTGTAATTCCCAATGCAATCTGAGTTGGTAGACTGCTTCTGATGCAGCTACCAGAGCAGTAAACTTTTTAAAGAGAGTATGGAGTCCTCACTAGGTCTTGTTGACAGTCTACCACAAATGTGAATAAAATCTTGCAGACTTTGAATTAATAACTCCCACGTTATTTGGCTTATTACATACCAAAGTGACAGGCTGCTAGGCAGCTTGGATACAGATAAGGCAAAAATGTGGGAACTGACAACTGCTCCCTGTGTCAGATTTCTGTTGGTGATCCTGTTTACAGGAAAGTTTCTTCATATTAGGAAGTCAAAGCTTTACCTCATCCTGATACACAGCAAACCATGATAAAATGTGCAGGGCTGATATGATCAAAACATACATTTGTAGCACTTGTGACTTAAATCTCAGAAATTGTTTTTTAAAGATGATTGCCAACAAGTAGAGGAGAGCTTGGTAATGATGAAGAAATACAGTAATTCTTTTCCCCTATTAGTTGACCTCTGGATGTATCTAAACAGGTTAAAAATAAAGAACTAATAAATGTTGCTAATCACAGGCTCTCAGCAGAGAGGAAATTTTGAAGTATATTTGATCCTCATAGAAGTTCATTCAAGCAAAAACAAGGCAATAGACTTTGAACGGTCAAAGCATGCTGAATACAGGGTCTTTCCCTCAACTGACTGGAAAACTGGTAGAAAATTACTGGTTCTTGTTGTACAAATCAAGACCAAAGGGCAGCCTGTGTCTGTGAATGGAAAAAGAGGACAATCTGTGGAAGAATAATGATCCATCAACACTGCAGTAAGTTCTCAGTCAGTGAAGTTTGACAGGTAAGATCTGGAAATAAATAAATTGCCACACTGGAGAATCATATTTACTACATGTCCAAAAAAGCTCTACTGCTGTGCATTTCCCAAGGAAAGCAGCATTGTAGAGAGCAGAAGGAAGGTGGAGCAAATGGCTCATCATCATTACCAGTCTTCCAGGGACAGTTAAAAAAAAAACTAGAAAAACTTGCTCAGAGCAATCAGGCTTTTAGTGTCCCCTGGGAAAGGCCATTTCACCACTTCCAGATCAGACCTTGGACTGGTGTGATAATCCTGAGCCATGTGAATTTTACACACGTATGAGGTCCACTCATTTGAAGGGAATTCAGCACCTGAGGGTTACCCGGTCAGCAAGGCAAAAAACTGCTTGCAAAGAGTGGTCTTGAGTTGTACAAGCTGCACTTTCAGGGCTAGTGAAAACTGTATTTATTTCCCACAAGAAATGAATATCAAGCAGTAAAAAGAAATGAAAAGCATCCAAGAAAAAAATCTGCCTAGACATAAAGGCAATCCAAGACTGATCAAATGGCACAGGCCAAAACTGCAATGAATGTGAAATAAAAATAGCAAGGTTAAACAATTGTAGCCAAGATAAGAAACATGCTGCTAGGCTTCCAAAAAAAGAAAAAAAAAGAAAAAAAAAGCCCTCAATATTTTGCAATTCTGCAGATTCTCCTCAGTTCTGCATATTCTCCTCAGTTCTTTTGGCAACATGCAGAGAAACAGATCAGCGAATCCACCTGAAGAAGATACAGGTGATGATTCAGAAAACAAGTGAACTTCCAGATGCTCGAAGTTCTGGCTGTGTAATAGTAGAATGATAGTAAATGGATGATGTGCTGAGTGGTGGTGTCAAGGTTTTAGTGCAGGGGTCTGCAGGAGTGGTCTCTGTGAGGAGGAGGCTGTATGGGATCTGCCCTGTGCCACACACAGCCACTTCCACCCAGCTCAAATGGACCCACCACAGGGCAGAGCTGTGCCCTTCAGCCAACGTGGTGGTGCCCCAGGGAAAACATATTTTAAAACGTCTACAATGCTGCATGGGCAGTGAGGAGTAAGGAAATGTGAGAATTAGCCCTGTAGGCACCAAGGTCAGAAGAAAGAGGAGGAATAGGCGCTCCAGGCACTGGAGCAGAGGTTCCCCTAGAGCCCATAGAGAGGACACACACTGGAGCAGGGGAACAGTGTGAAGGGGGGAGGAGCTGTTATGGACTGTCCCCATAACTTGCTGTTCCCCATCTTCCTGCACTCGTCGGTAGGAAAAGTAGAGAATTTGGGAATTAAGTGCTGAAGTTGAGCCTGGAGGAAAAAAAGCTGTGAGGACGAAGGGAAGAAGCTGTTTTCATTTTTATCTTTGTTTCTGACTATCCAGCTCAACTTTAATTGGCAGTGGATTAAATTTATTTTCCCCAAGTTAAGTCTGTTTTGCCTGTTGACAATATTTACTGTATTTACTTCAACCCATCATGAGTTTGTTCATCTTATTTTTCTGCCCCAGACTGCTGAGGAAGAATAGTGAGCAAGAAAGCAGCTGAGTAGGCAGCTAGCCACAGTTAACCCACCAGACATGCAGGGACACTGGAGCCTCAGTAACAACTTCTTTAAGTGAATAGTCACTCCAGTCATGTCAACAAGGCCAGAAAACCAATGCAGGTCTCCCTTTGGAGACCTCAATAAGGAAGAAGTCCTTCCCTCCTAAGCACACTTTTCCTTATGAGAGTCCTGACAGTGCAAGAGAACAGCAAAGAGAAAGTTGAGTATCTCATCTCACATTGAGATACTCTATCCTGAAAGATGGAAGACTGGATGAGAGAAGATAAAATAAGGGAATAGCAGAGCAGCTGATAAGAGAGGAACAAGTAGTATTGGGAGCTGGCACCAGAGAAGTCTGCAAAGCAGGGACTGAACTAAACACAAGAGTTCAAGGGTACAGTGATGAAGATCACAAGAAGACACATCAGAGTGAGCAATGCTGGAAAGAATGAAAATGGTGGTTAGTGAGAGAAAGACTTGACGAAACTAATCAGAAACAAAAAACAGTGACCGTTCAGATGTAGAGCTAGGGTTGGGGTGGGGGTAGGGAGGTGGGGGACCAGGACAGGAGGATAAACTTCAGTGTAATATTTGCTTCCACACATGCACTATTAAAGTTGGAGAGTGGTGCTGAAAGAGATTTAAATAGAGTTGATTTCCTGAGCTTGTAATGAGTCCATGCACATCGGGTTTGGCTGATATTTTTTTCCATTTTTGTTTCTTTTTTTTTGTTGTTTCCACAGGAAGAAGTAATAACATTTTCAAAGCGACTGTTGTTCTGGTCCAAATCACTTTCAAGATTCTAGTTTGCGAATGACAGGATCAAATTCTCACAAGCCTTCTCAGGAGATTATGGCCCAGCAAAGATTAAGATATTTCTGCTGTCTTGATCTGGATCCATAAATTCTTTCCACTTCTGAGTCTGCTTTCCAACCAGTGCTGTTAAGGTGTATTTGAATCAGAATATTAGGCTCCAAGAAGTTGTTTTTTTGTCTCCTTTGTCCTCTTCTCTCCTCCCATGTCCGAACCCCCAACCACTCGCCAAATTTTCACTCCCTCCTGTCTCTACCTTGCTGCCAAAAAAAAGGAAAACAAAAACCTCACAGCTCACTCTTCTTTTTTTTAATAAGATCAGATTTTGAGGTTTGGGGTTTGACTCATGTCTATACGAGGTAAAAAACATTCAGCTTTTTTTTTTCCTCAGTCTTAAAACCTGATGTTGCTTTGGGTTTGTGGTAAAAAGGAGATTAATGTCCTTGTGTATTCCCAACAACAAACATGGGCTTTTCTTTTTTTCTTTTGCATTCAGTTTTTGCATTGATTCTGTGGAACCACACAGCCTGCTGGGCTAGATTGGTAGCTGATCTTAAGCCAATATGTTTTTTTTTCTCATGTTCTTAAGTGTTCCCGCTGATTTCTGTTTTCTGATGTGTTTTTGGATTGCTGTGGTACGATGCTGTCAAGCAGAAATGTAATTGTCTGTTTATTTTTGTTTTCCATCTGCTGTCAAAATACCTCACGAGGTGGCCCTCAGCTTTAAAGACGGGAAGCACAAACACACACATACAAGAGATACACATTCATCCATCACAGACATTGCCACACTGAGCTAATCATACAGTCCATTTAGGAAGCTGTAGCTGAAGGCAGAGGAGGAGTTTTGCAAACCAAAACTCGACTGCAGAGTCGCTGAGGCAGTGACTCACTGAGTAGCCATTGGAAACATATTCATTCGTGCCTCAGTTTACTGCACTGGAAAAAATAAATTGTCATTAAAGGGTTCAGAAGCTGGAGCACCGTTCTGAGAACACACTGAGGTGCTTTCTAGTGCAGATGATTATTGGTAAGTCCCATTTTGACTGTATCTCCCCTGAGAAATAAACAAGTTGGCATTTGGAAAGCTGCCATTCCGAGCAGCCATGTGCTCAGAACATTCCTTCTCCACTGGCTCAGTTTGTTTGTAAGGGGTTTTTTGGTTGTTTTCTTTACACTGGAAAATGTGAAACACAAAACAAGCATGAAGCAAAAAAAACCCCAAAACTTTGCTAATGAGTGCTAAGAAAAGTAAAACGGTTCAGGATCTTTTTTTTTAGGAAACATTTCCTCCATCAAAAAAAATCTGTGCCTTCTTTTAATGGAGAGAGTTAAAAAGAAAGGAGTTTGGGAAGGGAGGCAGGGAGTGTAAGTTGTAAGTGGATGTAACAATGAAATATTAGATTAAATATTAGCTTTGTGTCTTTTTCTTTTTTTTTTGACTTGCTAGAAGCCATGTACCATGGTGCTACATAAACAAGAAGTAACCAATTATTAATGTGAAAAAAGGTTTCATGAATCACAGGAAAACAGTAAATTATGTGGTAAAGCACATTTCACACTCTTTTCAGGATATAATTATGACAACGTGTGATCGCTATAATAAATGTGCATATTCTTTTTAATAAGATTTGGGGGGGTGTGGGAGAAATTGTTTTGATAATACTGGAATGATTTGCAACAAACCCTGTATTCTCTTTTTCAGGGGCAAAAAAAAAGCCTAGTTTAGCTGGCTGGTCTGGTCTGGCTCATTGAAGTACGTGCCAAGTGTGTAAACGAAACCCTGGTAGAACTGGCAAGCCTGCAAGAAGGTCAAGCCCTGGAGCTTGTGTTGTTTGTTAGCAGAAGCTCTAGCAGAACACCAAAGGAATGGTGGGTGCCGTGTCACCAGCCAGCTGAAGATGAAATAACTCTTTAAGCAATATAGCATCCCTGTCTGAGGTGAGTGAGCTTTTGCTTCTTTGGTTGTGTTGTAAAGGAGGATTTTTTTCCAAGAACAAAGGAGCAATCTACTCCTAATAGACAATTTCATTGCATGAGTTGTTGCTGGCTTGGGGGACTCGAGTTCCAACCTCCTTCACTTCAAGTCCACTGACATAAACACCCAACCACACTCTTGGCCTGATCTTGCAATTGGCTGTACCTGAGGACAGATTTGTGCTGAAGTAGAGTCCATTTGACTTCACTCAGTCTCTAAGATGGCACATGCAGCCACTAGCCCCAGAGAAGGCAGAAGGGAGCTAATGCTGGCAAACAGCTTTGAGGTAGCAAGTAAATGGTTTTTCCTTCTACTTTTAATGAGATCATGTCAATCAAAATCCATACATGCCTTCACTGCCCAGAGTGGTTTTGTGTCATCATCTGCTACAAAAATCCATCATCTGTTTCATTCCACTTCTACATCTAGCTGGTAGTAACAGGCAGCCTCACTAAACTGTGCAGCATTTCCAGAGCTGTTAGGCTGTTTGATTCTCAGGCCCTTTGCTGGTTTAATGTTGTGTTAGCCACTAAGACTGCTATGCCCACCTGAAACACTTTGTTACAGAGTGCAATGTCTGAGGAGCATTACCCATCCATCTCTTGGAAAGCCAGCTGGCAAATCTGACATGACAGAGTTCATGATTCTGAAAGTGTCACTCCACTGACCTGATGAGAAAAAAGAACCCAGATACCCCACAGCAAGGATTTTAATAATACCTTTCCATTAGCACCTAGAACACATAAGAATGAGATCAGAATGGACATGGAATATATAAGACTTGACTGCCATTACTTGACAGAAAGTGTTAAAGAGAAAAGGAATTATCTTAGTCTTAAAAGAGAATATCAAGAGTTAGTGAGAAAGTTCCTGGATCTGGGAGCACCTCCCAATAAAGAATTCATGTGCAGAGATGAAAGGATGGAGAGCTACATGTAGGCAGGATACTCATCAAACAGCCAGAGTACAAGGGTCCTGCTTTCATCCTGCCTTCAGAGGCTACACTTCTTTATAATTCTCTGTGCATTGGATGGCCAGCCATGCTTTTGAACAGGAGGGATAAAGTTGCTCCTATCAAAGGAAATGGAGTAGAGGTTCTCACCGATTCTGTTTTAGAACAGCTTTGCCCAGGATGAAATGATTGTACAGGGTGCCAGTGACTAGACTAGAGAATCAGTCCCATGACATGACCTCCTTTGAGCTGAGAGTGGGTGATGAGGAGGGAGAGGAGAGGCTGGCTCATGCTGGAGGGAAGGACTCCTGCTGCTGAAAACACTCCTCACATCAGTGGTGCTGGCCATTACGTCATGTCACAAATGGAGTGGAAAAGAGCCAAGATGCCCACCAGTCCCCACTTTACCTTTTGTTCTTTATCGCCGTTCATCAGGTGCCCTGTCACATTTAATATTTTCCATCTGGTTTTGGTCAGTATGGTCTGGTACTGCTCAACAGCAGAAACCTGTTGATTCTGGACTGCTAACTACTACTGGCTGGCACATGAAACTGTAGGGTGACTTAACTGTGGTGGAAGACAGACAGAATTGTTTCCAATGTACACCTAAGGAGGCCCTCAGTAAAGCAAACATTGATTTTGGAGAAGAGTTTTTTATTTTTTTTACCTGTCTGCTGCCAGCAGGCTGTAAATAGGATCCCTATATTTTTCCTTGTTGATACTAACCCACATAGGAGTTCATCAGCAGCCTTTAAGCCAACAGAAGTTGCTGAGCATCGCTAGAAGCCACACACACCTCGGAGCAGATGAGGTCCAGACCGGTTGTCACAGGCTGGTTACGAGGAGCAAGGGCACTGCAGGCAACACTGCAGTCCATGGGTGGCCTGTGACTGCTGGTTCACTGGGTTCATCTTGCCTTCGTGGACTAACTCCCACTGTTATAAATCATATAGGTATGAGTTTCTTCCTGGAGCAACTTGTTTGCTTTATTTATTTGGAAAATTTCAGTAACTGTACTCACCACAGCTTCTTTTTCTGCTGCTGAACTTGTCATAACTGAGGCTCGCCCAAGAATGCTTAGTCTTAACAGTGTGTGATTTCCCCTCATGATTTCTGAGCCACACACTGAATAGATGTGCTGCTAGAGGGTGGTAAACACATTTCCAGATAAACCAATGGTATCTCATTAGTGACCCTCTTCTTCAGAGACAGAATGCAGCAGATTTGAAGCACCCTCAGACTAAAAAAGACCTGGACATCCCGTCCTGTTCCCCTCTTCCCCCAGCTTTAAGATCAGTGAAACATTTAGAACAGAAAACAATCTATTTTTAGTACAATCACACAGTCGCTCTGGGTATTATTTATATTTAAATTAAAACCAGCTTTTAGGCCCTCTGCTAAGATGGAACGCTGCTGTTTAAGGAGGGGGGAAAAAAAAAGCAAAAAAGGATTTAAAATAGCTAAATAATTTGAACCTGGCATCACACACTGAGGGGAAACAACAGCACCTTGGGACGGCTACTCACTTTAGAAAGCAGTCAGAAACAGTCAGATGTGCTATGAATTTATACAAAAGTAGCTACCAGGGCACATCCTGCAGAAGTCCTGAAAGTTTTGTGGCAAAGCAACAGTTAAAACATTGCTTGGGTTGAGTCAAATGCCCAGCGGTGCCTGTTTGGAACATTTTCCTTTGAGTCACTTTGTTTGAATTGTAATAAATGGCTGGTCAATCTGTTGTTAGAGCCTCTGTAGTTGTTGCCTGGAATATTATTCCAAAATGTTTACTCCACAGAGGTGTCTCATGAGCGGTACCTCTTACTCATATCTGTCGCTTTTTTAGGAGGGGTCATTTGAACTTGCTCTGTTTTTCTGCTCACATCTCACAGATGTTCAGACAAGCAGAGACAAGCAGACTGTTTCCTTCAGCCACCCTCTCACTGCATAAGCTTACAAGGTGAATTCAGGGCTAGATTCAAAAGTGACCGAGGTGAGCATGAACACTAATTAAAGTCAAGTACATTCATAGAATCATAGAATGTCTGAGCTGGAAGGGACCTCCAAAGGTCATCTAGTTCAACCCCCTGCCATAAGCAGGGACATCTCCAACTAGATCAAGCTACTTAAAGCTTCATCCAGCCTGATCTCGAATGTCTCCAGGGATGGGGCCTCCACCACCTCTCTGGGCAACCTATTCCAGGGGTACATCACCCTCATCCTGAAGAACTTTTTCCTAATGTCTAACCTAAATCTACCCTTTTCTAGCTTAAAGCCATTACCCCTCATCCTGTCACTCCAAACCCTTGTGAATAGTCCCCTCCTTTCTTGTAGGCCACTTGCAGGTACCGGAAGGTCTTTATAAGGTCCCCCTGGAGCCTCCTCTTCTCCAGGCTGAACAACCCCAACACCCTCAGCCTGTCCTCACAGGACACGTGCTCCAGCCTTCTGATCATTTTTGTGTTAAATGACATCTTCAATTCAAAATAAATATTTCCAGTACAACCAAAGGGCCTTTGAAAAAGAGAAAGGATCAATGTTTCTGCTGACTTGTCACAAGAAGGGGTCAGTGAGGGATCCAGGTCTATTGCAGGAGGTGTTGTCATGGAAGTCAGTGAGTGAAGAGCCCTGACATAATTCCTGATATTCCCAAAATCCCAGATTCATGAGGTGTAAATACGTTTTAGTGGAGCTTTGAAGAAGCCTGGTAGGTATCTGAGGCAAAGGAGGCTCAATGTCATTTATCACTTGCTAGACCTCCACACAGCCATCCAGGAACAGGGGGCTGGTGTGTTTGCCACAAAACTTCAGAGTGCATGTACTGCCAAATCCTCTTGGTAAGTGATGGTGAGGCTTCAGGACTGAGGAGCTGCCTGCTGTAGCCCTACCAGATCTTTGTTATTCCTGCCTTCAGAGTGAGGTTGGATTCATGATCTGCTTTCCAGTGTATGGAGTTGGGTCTGCTAACTATTCTGGAAACAAGATTAATTGCCTGCAAAGGTGTGCAGGGGACTCTGAGGGAATGTACTACATTGCTATCCTTCGTGGCATAAATAGCACTTGGTTCTTCTGATTTCTTAGAAAGCTACTCAGCTTCATTCTTGCAAAAAAAGACCATTATGGAAGGAGTGAAGGAGAATCAATCTAAGCTTTCCTGGCCAAAGGCAGATACTGATGCGGAGCAATGATATTGCATAGATCTTTTCAAGGTTTTCTGCTATACCCGCAAAGAGACTGGATAGGAAATCCTCTGTCTGCACAACAGCATCCCACAAAATCTCATCTAGTTGGATTGATTTGGATCAGGTGGTCACCAAATGAATTTGTTCTATTTCCATTCACTTGCTGGTTTAAGCAGTTTTCACCAAGAGGTTATTTTAGGTTAATATTGCCTATCTATCTGATGTTTGTTACTGTCAGAGGAGCTTTGATTTGTACTTGGTAGCAGGATTTCTGGTTGATTATCTCTACTTTTCAGACAGCAAAATACTGGAGGGTAGGAGGGAATGTTCACTTTCCCAATTAAAATGATGTAAATTGCTCTAAGGGATTAATTTTTCTTATGTTTTTTTAAAAATGCAGTTTCCTTATGTTGTTGACTAAGATTTTGGTGGCTCCGATAATTTAAAACATTATACCTGAAGATAAACTGTTCTCTGCCTGGAAGGATGGAGTGGTTGGAATTGTCTTGTTCTGGAGGGACTGCTTAGAGGATGAGCATTTCCCAGCCTGTTGATAAATGTCCCCCTTGACCCCCTCTCCACCATACATTTGCCTCTTTTATCAAGCAAACAACAAAAAGCATTTGTGCTGTCAACTCTTCACTTTAGTCAAATGTCTAATAATTAACAGGAAGCAATTATGGCCTCATCTGGCAATGTATAAAAGCTGGTTCTAAAAATGGTGTTTAAAGCAGTGACATTTAATTGGGAGCTGCCAGAGAAGGACACACAAACTTTGTTTAAGTGTAACCTGATTTTCAGCATGAAGGAATCTGGAGAGGTTTTGACATATTTATGTAATGGAAGCACTTAATAGGAAGTGAGAAGTCTAATTTCTTCTTAAAAAAAAAAAAAAAACCAACGTATTTATGTTTACATATCCAGACAAAATTTAACACTACAGTAATGACCTCCTCCTCTGTTGCTTTCCATAGGTTTGTCCCATGTTTCTATTGTTTACATTGCAGTTAATTTAAGCTAGAGGATGGTTGAAGTCAATTACCTCATTGTCCTCTTCTGTGTAAAAGCAGAAAATTGTAAATTAAAGATTTATTAATGAAACATCTGAAGGTTCCAAGAGTCATTAACAGGCAGGATGGAAAGATGTATCCTACGCATGCTGGAGGACTGCTTACCATCCTGTGTATATTTAGGGACAAACGTCAGAAAATGTGGGCAGCATCATTTAAAACATAAATCTGACATTCTGGAAGAATATACAATGAAGATAACAGCTTGGGGTCTGGCTGAGTTATACTCAAGGCTGAGCTTGTGTTGCTAAGACTGGGAAGCAGATGTCTCTTCATCATTGTGTTCCTCCAGCTTTAACTGTTGCTTACTTGAAGGCTAGGTGAATTTGGGTGACATTTGCAGCAGCTTAAATAAACATTTTTTTTCTAAATTATTCTGGCCCAAATGTTCTTTTGAACTGTTGTCTTTGCTGAGGATATTCAGAGGGCAAATCACTTAAATGCGTTTCTGCTTCTAGCCTCATCCAATGCTGTCTCCACATGACTCCACCTACACAGCAGGTTCAGTAGGTACTCTATTAATGGCTTTGTATTTGGGAAGGTCTTAGCTTTCCTTAGAGCAAGCACTGTCCACCTTGTCCCACAACTGGGAAAAGTGAGAAGTGACTGTTCTGGTACATCATTTAGGGGATGGTTCAGGGTCTGATATGCTGAGTTTCCAATCAGCAAGGGTAAAGAACAATAGTAAAAGCTTTCTTAATTTTCTTACTCAGCTGTATCTCACAAATATCTTCATAAGTCATTCATGATATTTATACTGTTCCTACAGCACTCTAAGACAGGAAACTAAAGAACAGTCTCGTGTCCAGAGACAAATTCAGATCTCTTTGACTACTGGTCCCTACTCTTTGACTACTGTGGAGAGATGGTGGTTCAAAGGGCCATAGAAAATGCATGAAACCTCCTTGTCCTTATGCTGTAGGAAACAGGGAAACAAATGAAGGGCTGAGAGTTGTCAAAAAATCTCAGCAAGAGAAAGTGGTTGAAGAAGGTGCATGGACTGTAGGAAACAGAGGAAAAAAAGCATAAGTAGAAAAAAAAAAAACAAAGTTAATGGTGGAACTCCCACTGATGTCTAGGGAACAGGCATTAATCTCTAATCTTCTCAGCATTAGAAGAAATGAGGAACATTTGAAATTAGATAAAATACACTCCCACTTATAGGGAATGACTAATACAACATTTGATTCTAAGGACCTTTGATGCAGTGTATTGATTTTTACCCAGTTTAATGGACCAAAGACAAGGAAGTGCAAATGTGGATTATGTTATTGACTGCTGCCCAAAAAATTGCCTACCAAAACATCTGCCTGCTTTGTTTAAATGTATTTCCAGCTTCAATTTTTAGCAGATGTTTTCAGTGGTGAGCACAATTATAACATTATGAAACAGTCTCTAAAGACACTCAAACTTCAAACCTTCCTCAATCTTGAAGGCTTTCTGAGAGAAGAAGGTTTAAAATTGGGTTTATATATTTCAGCAATTGCTGTGGAGGGGTGTTTTTTTTCTTGAAGGAGGGGGCGGGTATTGAGAATTGTAAATTCACCAGTAGCAACAATGAAGGGAGTAGGAAGCTTGTGAATTTTTCTCTTTTTCACAGGACTTGAGCCTTTGCTCATTCTGATCAAACAGTGCTGTTGTTGGAAGGATTGATAATCTCTTAAAAATATCAACAGAGTGTAAACAACCAGTTAGAGCATTACACGGGCTTAATCAAAAATGAATGTGCAGTAAACCCTGACATTTAGATTTCAAAGCCTTCTTTCCATTTTGCCTGAAATGGGGAAATTACATACCACTTTCTTCTGGTGGCCACTTGTCCAATATAGAATGATATTATCATTAACAGGCAGCCCAGCAGCCAAACTCCTCCCTCCACTCCCACATCACCCACCAGAGATCCAAAGTGCCAGACAACCAGAGGGAGGAACAAGTCAATGCACTCACCCACTGCAGTGGACATGAAGAAGGGAACAAGCTGAATCAGGAACCATGACATGGGAGATGGAATCAGGCAGACAATGAGTCCAATTATGTAGTAGTTTCCCAGAGAGACTCATAATCTTGCCCCACCATCCTAGGAACTCCACTTGCTATGAAGAGCCATGGAGCCTTTTCAATAACCAGAATTCCTCACACAGCACATCCACTGTGTCAGCCAATCAGTCAGCTCTTAGAGAGGTGGCTTCTCTCCAAGTTCATGTGGAAGGTGGGAGCACCTGGTGGTGATCTCCTCATCAGTTCCCACCCAAGGCTGGCCAGACCCTGGGTGAAAATCAATCAGGAGGGTCTTTCTTGCCTGGCTGTGGATATCATCCAAATGCCAACCCTCATTCAGGGGTGGAGATTTAAATGCCAGCACTTCACACTATTTAACCAGTCTTATGATAAAAATATTGTTTTCTAATGTCTGTGTGGAATTTCTCACATTCCATCTCGTGCCCATTGCCCTCATCTTATCACCATGCACCTTCAAGAAAAGTGCTTCCATCTTCTCTAAACCCTGTGATTAGATAGTTGCAGACACCAACAAGGTCTCCCCTTCACTTTTTCTGCTCCAAGCTGGACAGATCCAGGTGTCTCAACCTTTTCTTGTACACCATGATTCCCAGCCCTGTTGTCAGCTTTGTGACCCCCACACTGAACTTAAGGTCAGATGTCAATATCCTTCTTGTACTGAAGATCCCCAAACTGGACACAGCAGTCCCATTATGGTCTTACAAGTGCCAAATAAAGAGAAATTATTTACCTGGACATGCTGGCTATGTTACTGCTAATAGAGCTCAGTATGCTGCTGGTTCTCTTTGCTTCAAGGGTGCAGTGCTGCTTCATGTTCAACCTGCTGTCTGCTAGGACCCTCGGATGTTTTTCTGCAGAGCTGCTTCATAGGTCAGTCACCAGTCTGCATCACTGCAGAAAGTTATTCCATCCAGGATGCAAGACCTTGTGTTTCTTCTTGCTGAACCTCACCAACCTCTTGTCAGCCCATTTCTGCTGCCTGTTCATGCTGTTCCAGTCCCTTTGAATGGTGGTCCTGCTCTCCAGGATGTGGACTGTCCCTCCCAATTTGGTGTCACTTGCTGAGAATACACCCCACCCCATCATCCAGGTGAAGACTCGAAGCAATGTGGTCCCAGTACTTGTCCCTGAGGCATGGCCCTCATTACTGACCACCAGCCAGACTTTGCCTCAGTGATGATAACTCTTTGAGCCTGACAATCCAGCCAATTTTTCACCCCACTGATCCAGCCCATCTGTGTCAAAGGCTTTATGAAAATCAAGGCATTCAACATCCCTCTCTTTCCCCTTGTCCACAATGTCAGGCACCTCATCATAGAAAGGAATGAAGTTGGGCCAGCTTCCTCTTCCCTTGGTAAATCCATGCTGCTTCTCTCTAGTCACCTGCTCATCCTTTATGTGTTTAGAAGGAGCTTTGAAAATCATTTGCTCCACAGCCTTCCCAAAGACTGAGGCTGTGATGGCCAGCTACAAGTTCTCTGGATCCTTTCTCCAGGCATTAAGAGTCTTCCACAATTGCCATAACCTTTCCAAGGTGATAGAATTTAGCCTCTCAGTGATATCAGCCAGCTCCTTTAGCACCCTCAGATGCCCCAAGCTGGTCTGATGGATTTGTAAATGTCCAACTGGGTGAAGTGATCCCCAGTTCTTTTTCCTGTGGGTGTTGCTTCATACCCACAGACTGCATTAGGAGGCTTAGAAACTTGGGAGCCCTAAGAACAAGTCTCACATGTGAAATATGAGCTACAAAATGTTATTTTTTTTTTTCCCCCCTTATGGATCCACACTGTCTTGGCCTTTCTTCCACCAATATACATACAGAAACTGCTGATTTTTACCTTCCTTGCTGGTTTCAGCTCCAGCTGAGGTTTGGCTTTGGCCTGACTGCATTCCTACTCATGTAGCTCATGCAGACATGTCATGTGTAATCTTACCATTTTGCCACTTGCCATTTACAGTTTTTGCTGTTGCATTACCAGGGCTATCAACTCACACTCAGTCTCCAGAAATAGAAGAAAAAAGCCCGTGGTGATTCAATTAATTCAGAGATGGTTAAAGGGAAGTTCATTTAAAAATGTATATCAGTTTTACTGGTTTTAGTCTCATCTCCTCCACCTCCAGGAACTGAATCTGTTCATCACTCAGGCCACATGGAGGGGTTTTCTCTGCATGACTGATGGCAAGGTGTAACACACAGATCCCAACTGGTGCTGTCAGAGGGCTTTCATTTACATGGGATGCTATGAAAAATGTGGCTTTACTGGTTTGGCTCCTGAACCACCCAGGTAAAGCCTGAAGTGGGCCTGAGCATACAGAAGCTTTAACAAAATATATCTTGTGGCCTGCAGTCCATAATCCAGTGTCCTTTGCAGTCTGGTTCTGAGTCAGTCAAATGGAGTTTTCCCCTATTGTGGTGGAAGTCCTGCTTTGAAACAGTTCAGTAACAACTTAGAAAGAGAGAAGGATTGACACACTTTCTCTCACAGGGAGTGAACTGCTTGACAGAAAAAGGAACTAACTTGGAATAGAGGATGAAAGGATTATTATGATGTGTCAGTAAGGCAAAGGAGACCCCAGGCAGCTCTGATTTAGGCTCAGCTGTTAATAAAAAAATTCTGGGGGAAATCCAAGCCTCTAGAGCTTGAACAGAGATAGAAAAGGCTGTTTCGTATTATACAAGCACATAAATAGCTGTGCTAAAGGGGAAATCCAACAAGAAAAGGGCTTTTCTCCCTACCCAGCCTATAGCTTGAGCTGGAGCAGCAAGGCACAGACTGCTGGTCACTCTTCTGCTTATTAACCTGTGGTGTGAATATTGAGACAGAAATACTCTGTGAGTACTGTGCTTGAAAATTTCTTTAAATGATAATTGCTTTCTGATGACTTTCTATCAGTCCTGCTCAGGCTAATTACTACTTAAGACCCCTCCGTATCCATAAGCCTCATCCAAAACCCATCAAAGATAATGTAAAGATTCTCTTTGACTTTCATGGGCTTTGAATCAAGCCTATAAAACAACCTGACATCTGCAGTACACACTCAGGCCTTAGTGAACTTTTTTTTTCCCTGGAGCTCCAGAACACCATTCCAACATCTGGGAACCTTCCCTTCCCTGGTGTTTCCCATTTGATATATAGGTTTTAGCAGATTAAACAGCATAAGCTGCAGGCCAGTTGGATCCTCACTTCATGGATGAACTCAGGTTCTGCTGCCAATCAGAACGTCAGATAATTCTTTCCAGACCTTACTGTCATGCTGAGAAACTAGGAAAGACTGTGAAGCAAGGGGTGGGCAAGTTAGGTCTTTTATGGTCAAAGAGAGCAGTGCTGGATATTGCAGAGAACAGAGAAAGAAAGGGAGATATTACCATCTTTCAGAGGGTAATTTTCAGCTCATGTCTTCAAGGAAATAAGAGAAAAAGGTCTGTTGCTGAGTCAATGCACCTGCCACCAACCAAAGGGTTGAAATGGTTTGCTTGTCATAAACACTGCATGCTATTTTGGGCTTTCATCCTTTTTATTCTGCACTCAGAGCAACTGTGAGCGTAGGAAACTGCCACTTCTGTCCACAAAAGCCTGACCACACATGCTCACAGCAGGTATTTTACAGAGTTTGTCTTTCAGAGAAGTGGCAAATGCGGCCTCCTTACATAACAGCAGTGGTGAAAGGGAAAAGGAAGGAATCTAAACCACTTGGGCAAGTCTGGGCTGAATCTTGCAGACTGAAAATGACCATTTAAACATTTAAACAAGTGTCTGCTTCAAGAGGCGATGAGAGGCAGAGGGTTCTGTCAGTGGCAGCAGGGAGGAGGCAAAGCAAGCAAGATGCATAGAGAAAGAGTTTCCCCAACCCCCAAAACTGGAGTGCTTAAGTCTGAGGAGAACTGAAAAATAATTGCAAGGCTAATCTAAAGCTTGGGGAGTGGAGAATACCTGTATAGCCCTTTCCTTTATTAATACTGTGCTCTGCATGCTGTGAACCTTTTGGTGAAATGAGGCTGACTTGGGGTGTTGTTTTTTTTTTTTTATCCAACGGTGCTCCCAAGTCATAAGAGGGAAATGGCTTACAGGTTGGAAAATGGGATTGCTATCATGAAATCACGACCAGCCCCAAAATATTTGGTCCTTAAGTTTCCATTCATGGTCTCTAAGACAGCACTAGGCCACAGCAAAAAAAAAAAAAAAAATAGATCTGAAGTGTGGCTTACCACAAACACTCCTTGAAATCCCAACCAGCAGTCTGGCACTTTCTCTAGCTCACTTCTCATGTCTCCAAGCCACTCATCTATCTGCTGATCATGCTAGGCGTGAACAGTATCCAGAACTCTCTCCATCTGGATACTTGCATATGATTTTTAGAAAGGCTCCAACAACGACTCTGTTTCTTTTCTTTGTTTTTGTTTCTGCTTTGTTAATTTTTCCATGTCCAGATTCAGACTTTGGATGTTACTGTGGTTGCCCTTTCTCTCAATGACACTCTCATAATTAATCCCTATGCTTTAGAAGCACCAGTGCCTGGATTAGAATATATCAAGATCTCAGGCTTAGGATATTTACTTGCAAAACTGTGCCTGAAATTAAGGAGGCAGGATAGAAATCCCTGTCCTAAATTTCTCCTTCTGCAGGGATTTGCACAGAGTGCCAAACCAGAATCAAATGAGTTTCTTTAAGACTTAGATTTTCCCATGTTTTCTGTTACTGAAAGGTCATGATGTTTATTAAAGACTTCTGCTGTTCCTGGGTTAGTTTCTTCCTCTGCAGCAACCTGTAGGGAAGTCGTAATGCTGTGTTTATGATAACATCCTTTTCGTGCTGTGGAAAGAATTTTAATGTCGTGAATTCCACCTAATGACTGGAGAGATGGGCCTGAACTGGAATCTCACAATCACACAACCCCCAACTAGGTGGAATCTGAATCCCCAGCTGAACCATTTTAGGAGCCAAAACTATGTTTTCCTCCCCTATCTTCCAGTCTTTGAAGAAGTTTAGATCTGGGATTCTCTGGCTCAAATGCCTGTCTAATGGTGGCTTCAATGCCAGAACAAATGGGAAGGAGAAGGCAGGAAACATGGAGATAAATAGAGCCCCTAAAGGGAAAAGTGGTAAGAAAATCTATGAAATAACAGTCAGAAATGGAGAAGCCAGTTTTCTATCTGTTCATTATGTCCAAGCAGCTCCCTCAGCAAAGTTCACCAGTAAAGAATTTGCTTTCTGTGTAGACTGCCATTTTACCTACTGTCATTTTACCTACCTACTTGGGTCATTCCTAGTGGCATAGCTTTTAACAGCCTACCGTGCCATTCTTAAGGCTCAAAACAATGCCTGTGAGTTAAGGAGGGGCTGTAACCCCTCCCCTTTACAAGTGGGAAAACCACAGTGTGGGGAAATTAAATGACAGACCTAAAGTCACCCTAGAAGACTGGCAGAGGAGGAACTCCATCTGCTAATCTTTTTGTACAAATGTCTGAATGCTGATTTGGTTGCAGTTCTTTCATTTTAGGAGCCACTTGGCAATGTTCATATTTCCTAGTCATGTTCATCATCCAGAATTTGGTTTTGTTTGCTTGTTTAGTGTTTGGGTATTTTTTTAGAAAAACCCACTTAGCAAGTTCCACCAGATAACTGAATAATGTACCTACAGTCACACTTACTCTTCTGGATACTTCTCCACATCTCTCACAGTTTTCAGTTAAAGTCCATGGTCAAGTTCTTTACATAATCATTACTCCAGAAAATGAAGGTCTAGAATGACTCAGATTAGATTTTAATCTAGTGACTCTGAGATCCCCAAGGAAGAGTGTTCTGTTTAAAAGCAGAAGGCTTCATTTCATGTTCAACAGATGTCTTCTTGTCCATGTATTCTGAGAACAGACCAACATTATTCTTGACCATTCAATTTCTGACTGTCTACTTGTGTGCCTACCCTATCTTTACAGACCTTCACACCTTGAGATGTGAGCCTGCCCCAGTGTGATGGATACACAGGCCCTCTGACTCACAGTCTCCTCTCAGTGGTTGCCACTTGGACGTCCATTCACACACAGAACAGAAAGCCTGACACCTAGAAGCAATGTTTATTAAGAAGACAGGACAGACTGTGTTGACCAGGCAGAGGGCATGGCCAGACAAGTGTCCTGATAAGAAACAGTTTACACATCATGAGCTCCTTTTGTCCCCCCTTCTCCTCAGTTTCCACACTTCTTCTTTCCCAAATCACCTTGATCTCTCCCTTTCCCAGCTTTCATTTCCTCCACTAAACATCTATAAAAAAACAGTAAATTTTGTACAATCACAAATTGTACAAAATTCCCTGTATCTTGTAAAGTGTCCCATACCCCCAGGCTGACCCCTCACTTTGTGAGGTGACCAGGAGAGATGTTCCAGGTGATTCATCTTAATGGGTGTCATTGGTGAACCATGGCACTGATGTTCCCCTGTGGCAGACCTGGAAGGGGCCAGGGTGAGGGCTCATTTCTCTGACTAAGTTTATGGGGTGCCCTTACCTGCCATTATGTGCTCCTTCATGTGCAAGGTGAGCCACTCATGGGCTGGTGACTCCTGAGATAGTAACCATATGAGGGTGTTAGCTGGATCCCCCAACTGCTCTTGCCTCTTTGTACACCTTCATGTGTGTGGAGATGAGCTTTTATCACATAAGCCAACAGGAATAAAACATTTTTTATTATCACTCACTTTCAAGGAGCTACTGGCTGTAACGTGTGAACATGTTTGGGCACCACAGTATAAGAAAGACATTGAGGTGCTGGAGCAGGTCCACAAGAACAAAGTTGGTGGAGGGTCTAGCAAACATGTCTTATGAGGAGCAGCTGAGGGAACTGGGGTTGTTTAGTCTGTAGAAGAGGAGGCTGAGGTTTCGTTTGTATATTAGAAAGAATTTCTTTACAGAAAGAGTGGTGAGGCATTGGAACAGGCTGCCCAGGGGAGTGGTGAAGTCACCATCCCTGGAGGTGTTCAAAAAACATGTAGAGGTGGTACTTCAGGACATGGTTTAGTGGTCATGGTAGCGTTGGATTGATGATTGGACTTGATGACCTTGGAGGTCTTATCCAACCCTAATGATTCTATGATTCTATGAAGTACTTCACTGGCTTCAGATCCTGCTTTGTCTCTCAAGCACTGTAGTGTAGTTTTCTAATTCCTGAATACTAAAGATCACTAAAAGAGGGGTTAATCTTCCATCATGCTCACACTGCAATGACTTTCGTGTTGCTTTAAATTTTTCCCTTCCCCGTTTTGTTTTTCTAAAAGACATAATTCATATAGAACTCAAGTGACCTTTATTTTTTTTTTTAATTAACATTTCTTTTCCTGTAAAATATCACACACGTTTCTGGTTTATTCAACTGTTTTCAGAGAAGTAGGTGATATATTCTGGTGTCCCTGGCATGTTACAGAAGTTTCAGATCTGAGCACAAAGGCTCCATTTTGCAAAAATAAATTCATTCTCTTGCAACTCACGTCCGTAGGATATCCCAAACGTACGGTGCCGTGTTTACTGGGCACCAGTAAAATATGTAGCTGTGCAACCCATGAATGCATTAGTAAAGCATCAGTGCTTATAACACATCATTGATGCATCAATTAACTTCATTAGAGTTGGCCCCTCGAATGATTGTGAGTGCTTCCTTGTACAGAATGTTCCTTGCCTGCTGTTGGCAGGGCAGCCCAGCCAGAGGAACTTGCTGTTTATTTTTGAACCAAAGCAAAAGTAGACCAGGAGCAGACACCTCCTGCTGCAGGCTAGACCTGACAAAGAGGTCATCTTTGTTGCACATGGCTAAGGAATCACATCCCCTGCTGAAGATTGGGGCTATTTTTAGAAATGGGCTAGAACTCTTCATTCTTGAAATTGTTTTAATTTCCATCTGAAGAGTCAGACTGCGTGGCTAGGGGAAAGAAAAAAAAGAAAGCCTAGGAGGCTGCAGGGCCAGTGTGAGCCGCCAGTCTGTGTAAAAGGAAACCTGACGAAATTGCTTCTTGTGGTGCTGACAGAATTTTGTCCTGGCAGCACCAATGTGCTAATCACTATAGGCTGACAAAGAGCCATTGCCCAAGAGCAGTCTGTAATGATCATGTAAATTTTACTTAAGTATATATGATTACAAGAAATTGCCCAGAATTTTAACAGACATTGTGCTGCCCTGTTTATAGAACAGTATAGATTTACTGGCTCCATTTTTTTTCTGCTGTAAATGAAAGCCTTAGGGCTTGGGAGGGAGGAGGTGGAGGAAAGGAAATATTTTGGCTTCACAGTATATAACCACCTACAGAATAATTTTAACGCACATTAAAAGCTCATTCAGGTCTGCCACAGATATGGTGAGTTTAAACAATCAAATCATACAGTGGGGTCCCTTCCTCATTCTAACTCTTCCCCACCTCTGCTGACTGCACTTCAGTGGATGACCATATTTCTTCTGGAGACACAAGAACTTTGATCCTGTTTTCCACAACACGTAAACTGCATTTTTCAGAGGTTTAAAAAAAAGTATGGGAAAACTACTAAATATTCTAATTCTTATACAATGAAGGCTACAGCATCTCACCCAGAAATTTCTGCTTCAAGCCCAGAGCTCCAGGTAACTGATCCCATGTGTCTGGGTTGGCTTGCAAGTTCTCAGCTGAGAAACAAAGCACCAATGGCTGATTTGTCACCTTGATAAAGAGGCACTAGCCTCCTAGCCTGGATTCTATCTAACTGAAGCTTCTACTCACTGAATCTTATTTGCATCTTCTTCTGCTAGGTTAGAAAGCTGTCTGTTATCTGAAATTACTTTCAGGCTGTGATATTTCTAAACCAGCCTCACACTGTGAGACAGTATTTGTAATCTCCGTTTATTCTCACAGCTCCTTCTAAATGTTTTCCAGTTGTTCTACATTCTTTTGGTAGGATAGACATCAAACTGGATAGATGAATCCCAAACAGCTCTCGCTGGTGCCAGATAGACAGATAATATTCCTATTCTTTTTCTCTTCATTAGTCTCTTCCTCTTGTAACCAAAAATTACATCCACAAAGACAGTTTCAACATCTCACCAGAACTCACAAATGCTAATTTACTAGAATCCTCATGTTTTTCAGAGCTACTAATTCACAGTACTCACTTGCCTATTTTATAGGCAAGATCTTGGTTCTTTGTCCATAGTTTTTAAAGTCTTAATTAAAACCACTTTACCATATAAACTGTGTTCATTTGTATCCAGGTTAACATGAGATCTTCCTGGTACCACTTGCAGTTCCAATAGCTTTTAATGTACATATTTTTTTAAATTTTGCTACCAGTCTTTGAGATCTCTGATACTGAGAGATGCTCTTTGAGATACTGATACTAAGACCGTGAGTAGCATTCAGCCAGGAAAACTAGCCTATGATACCAGTAGAAACTGCTGTAATCTGTTAAACTTTGATATATTTAACATGAACTACAATGATGTTCACTTTTCCTAGCATTATTTATTATTTTTTTTTTTCAGATGACAAAATGAATCACACAGGACTGTATCAAATGCTTTGCAGAGTGCTAAAAAAATGTCTACACAACTCATGCTAACCACCAACACTGTAGTCTTGAAAAGAAAGGAAATAATCATAAAAACACACAAGCCTTTTATGACAGCATATCTTTCATCCTGGTGTTACAATCTCTTCATTCCTTTTGGATAGTGTTGCGTAGCAGCCTCTCTGTGAGTTTGCTTAAGATCCATGTCAGGCTCATCGGAAGGTCAGAGTCTGAACTAGACTGGTTTACCCTGGCACAACCTGGAGGGAGACAGTACTCAGCAGCAAGCCCAAATCACTTTGTGACTTTAATTGGACATCTCAGCCATCACTTGCGCTGGCACAAGGTTGACCTAGTTAAAAATAAAACCCAGACAATCTGTATGTCATCATCTATTATTTTAAGCAGGATTCCTGTTTTTTTTTTCTTTGCCCAACAATGTGAGCTCAGCTCTTGCACTGCCAGAAGGGAATCCTGAGGCTGCAGAATGCTTTGAGGTCAACAGCTTGACTGGTGAGTTGGTCAGAGGCAGCATGGATAGCCCCATGACTCCCAGTGGTGCTCACAGGCAAGGACCTGCACCAGCCCAGTGGAGCAGTTGAGAAAAGAAGTAAAAAAATGGAAGTAATGTGAAAAAAAAATAGGTGGAAAGAGCTCTGTAGGAGAGTAGAGTTATTACAAAATATACAACTAGTAGCAAAGAACAATGTAATTATTCTACAGTTACACACACGTTGTGGAAAAAGTATGATTTTTTTTCAGTTGTTTCTAGAATTTAAACTGGAATAATCACATTCTTCCTCAGTACATTTCTGCAGAAGTTTCCTCGAAGATTACTTTAATATTAGATTGCTGCAAAAATATACAAACTTTCAAAGCAGGAAT
>NW_008622108.1:91044-127512 GCF_000691845.1 Merops nubicus
CTCCTAGCATCACAGGGTACAAGTTTTTTTCTGATGTTGCAACAGTTAGGCTTTTGCATTGCAGGTTTAGTCATTTACTTTCTATTTGTAGATTTTGCTTATTCTTTTCCAGCATGTGTACATATGCCAGTGCATGAACCTTGGATACTTATAGTCTTGTTCTCCTGGATTATATGTGTACCAATATAATGCTGATCACTTGATTGAGAAAGATTTCTGAATTAGGGAAGAACTCTAACTCAAAGGAAAAGTAGATTTTTTAGTTTCCTGGGTTTATTTTAATAGATTATGTGAAGGTAGCTCTCAAAAATATCCAGGTGCTGTTGTGCTAGACATTAGAGAGTATAATGGTAACATATTCCATCTGAATAAAAGGTTCTGAAGTGGAAAATATCCTAAATGGATACCATAAAAAACATGATGCTGGGTGAAAGGTGGCCTGAAGATGAAAGAAATTATTGGAAAGTGAAAGGAAATTAGAGGCAACAGCTTCCTTTCATTTGTCTAAAAGAACTCTTCTACAGAGGGCAGCAGAAGCACTTGGGCACTGATGTCCTGGATGCAACAGCTCATCTGTTTTTTTCTGTTGTTCTTTCCCTCCATGGACAAGTGACAAACAGGAATTTGTGGAGGAGGAAAAGGTTCTACCACACAGTGTCTTTTCAAGGAAGACTCTGATTTTACTTCATATTTATCAATTTCCTTCATTAGCTAACTGAATAAGAAATACAACTAAGTGATTCAAAAGATTTTGGTTTAGTGACCAGCTGTAACTCCACATAGATTCAAGAAGTGATGTTTATGTATTGATAAATGTCCCCTGTATAAAGTTTTTGGAAGCTCCTTCATGATATTTATATATATATATATATACACATATATCTTAGGCAGTATCTACAGATGAACATGTGATTGGAGGAAATCAGAGGAAAGAAACAGGAAGATGCCTTAACTGCTGTACCAGTCTTAGGAAAAGCTTTTCAACTGGCACATACAAAAGGTATATATGAAATAATGTTTGGGGTTTCTTTCATGTCAAAGTCATGTATCTACTGTAAGCTTCTCTACAGTCAGTGAAAGGAGACAGGAGCTGCTAGAAAATCATTCATCAGATTTATTTTAGAAACCTATCTCAGGAGGACTGACTCATCATCTAGAAGGATCAAATTCTCCCCTTTGATTAGAGACATCATAGAGACAGAATGACTCATTTATGTATACCCAACAGATGATTTACCAAAAGTGAGTTATTTGCAGTGATTAAACCCATTTGGTTTAGTTTTTCTGCCTTTCCTTTTCATTAATTTGATACCAACTACTCTTTCTTTGCATTCGCCAAGGTCATTTACAGGCACAAAAGACACTGACTGTTGCATTTGGCTCTTTGTGTGTTGTTTTGGAAGGTGCAACAATTATATTCCTAAAATAAAAGAGACAGGATTTATAAGCCAGAACACACAAGGGAAATCCACTTTCCTTGAAAGGCTTGGCTGCTGTCTAAGTTGCCTCTTGACACAGTTATATAAAAGACCTACTTTATTTTTCCACTTTCTGAGTCAGAAGAGCTTTGGAGAAAATTCACAGTGGCCCTTCTAAATGTATGGAGCTGGACTTTCAGTGAGACTTGAAGTACACCCAGTAATTTAAATTCTAACATAAGATTTGTTTTGCAGGAAGAAAAAGAAGTGGCTAAGATAGTAGCCAAGGATACAGGAGATGTAGATTTATTTCCTTGCTCTGCCACAGACTTCCTACATGACTTTGGGAAAGTAATTTAATCTCTACATATCAGTTTCCTGTGGTAAAACTTGTTGGATGTCTGTGAAGATAAACATATTAAGACAGATGCTCTGAAACCATATGTCTGCAGAAGTAGACAGTTTCTGATCAAATGTTGTTTCCATGTACAAATATTTGATTTATAACAAATCAGTTTAAAAGGATGCCTCTCCAAACTGCCAATGGCATGGCAAAGATTAAAATCTCACTCAAGCACTTCCTCCTGCACACCAATAGTTCCAGCTGCCATAGGTCACTAGAATGAAACAAAACATCTGGCAAACCCTCCCTCTCCATCATATATTGCCCAACAGAGAAGACCCACTTACCTCACCTGTATCCTGTGAGCAATATCCTATCATGCTGAAAATCTATCTTGAATGATGATTGCTGTAGTAAATCCAGGAGACAGACAAATGTTAACCAGTCTGAATCAAAAGGACTGATGACTTCTCAAGAGAAATAGTCATTGCATAATACTGTACCACCACTTCCCTTTCTTCTGGGCCAATGAAGCTCACAGTCAGGAGCTTCTGCTGATTTCAGCAGCTTGGGGATGTAACAGTAAGATGCTGTCTCTCATGTGGAGAAGTACAGGATTGATTAGGATTATGCTTGGATACTGTTCTACTGAAATGTTCCTTTAGTTTTCACTGTTTTTCAACCCCTATATGAGGTGGAGTCGCTGTGTTTGAGATTTTTATGGCGTTTGAATATTTCACATCAGTTAGGTCTCCCTAACATAATCTGCAGTGTTATTTGTTTTTGGAGAAGACACAAATTCTGGCTTTATCTGATATTTTTTCCCTTTTCCAAACACTAATAAAGCATTACCCTCTACAGAATAAAATCAATGATAACGCTTGAGGATGGAATCAACTGTTCTTTGCTGGGCTTTCAGATTACACACTTGTGGCCATAAATATGAATCTAAATCAAACCTATGCTTTTCCAACCCTAAAATACACCTCTCTAAAATTAACGTTGTCCATACAAAAGACTATCTCACCTTTTAGCTGATTTTGTTGAAACAAGTCAGATCATGTGATGGGGGTGAGGGGTGCTGCCAAACAGACAACCTAACATGCATATGGCTTCCTGCATCAGATTGAAAACTCAGGTTTGTCAAGTGACCTGGATTATGTGACTGATGCTTTCACACTTTTTATTTCAAGTTTCAACTTGAAGGTTGAGCTACCTCAGTGACTCTCCTTCCAAAGCTGTATTTGTTTTCCTTTACAATAAAAGGCAGTGTTGAGGGTACATAAAAGGAAGACCCAGAATGATCTAAGCCAAATTTGGCCCAACTTGAGTGGACCAAACTGGACCACTCCACTTCCAACAGAATGTGAGTAAACCTGGAGTTAAAATACTGGTCCAAAAACTGGGAAAATGGGTTTTGTTGCCTGATCTGCCTCAGATTTTGTGTATAGTCTACAGCATATCATATATTCATTTTATGTCGTTTTGTAAGTAGGCATTAGTTATGATCTCCTACTTCAGAGAGGTGTAATAGGCTAAATCCAGACAGAAGGAGTCCAGAGGAGTAACTAGATTAAACAACAGTGAAATTAGCTAACATTGCTAAATACCAGGAAAAAAAAAGCACTGAGGCACTACGAACTTTTAATTATCACATAATTTTCCAAGAGAAGAAATAAAGATTCTATTAACTGTGGAACTACCAGCTTGTAGCACCTAGTTTAGGAGACTACAGAGTGGGGGAATAGTCCTTAACTGGCAAAGAGAAAGACCTGAGACATTTTAGTATCTCTTTATATGTCTAACTTTGTTGACCTAATCATGTAATTTATTAGACATGGGAGAATGGATCTGGATACAATAAGGATTGACCTGCCCATAATTTCCAGTGAATCCAAAGCCTTTTCACAGAATTCTGGTTAACTGTTTCCCCTCTTATTTTAATTTCCCACGCCTCTTAACTTCCAGGCTATGCTTGTGACCGGAAGCCAAAATGCCATGAGAAAAAACTCTTCCTGTGGTAATTTTAACACTGCCAAGCATAAGGCCTACAAACCACACGGGAAAGCTCGTTCACATACAATTGACTGCCCAAAAATATCCAGAAAGTTTGGGATAAGTATCCAACCTTTAAACATTAATACAAACCAAACCTCTCAAATATTTCAGAGTCAGCCCTTTCAGTAGTTTTTATCCAGAAGTAAAAGGCACTTCCATTAACTATTTGAAATTTTATTTGGGATGCCAAAGCCATGAATCAAATAATTTATTAAATATATTTATCTACTTAGCCTCTGAACTTAATGTTCAGAACATTAAGTGTTTTAAGTAGCATATTTTTACCTATTTTACATAGGGCTGTGGTAAACTGGTGAAGTTCCTTGATGCCAGTGAGATCCTGTATTTTACACTATTTGAGGACTAGTCCTGAATGAACTCCATTCAGTCTCAAGCCAAATCTCCATCCCCAAGTATTGTCTGTACAGTACTGTCATATCTTCCTTTTCCAGAGGATTCAAGCTGCTTCTCAAGGTTGTCTGGTCACTTAAGAATGAGTATAATAAAGGTCATCTGAGACAGTCCAGCAAGGTCCTAGCCTCCAACAATGGCCATAAACAGATGTTGAACTGTGCTCAAGCCAATATCAAACTGTACTATCTTCAAATGCTTTCCCAGTCTTAAGTCAGCTCCTGGGTCTGATGCACTTTGTCCAGCTAGTGACAGAGTTCACCTTTGTATGCTTGTCCAGTCTTCTGAACCTGTGAACTCTGAGTTCATTTGAACTCTTTGCATCAATGACCCTCTTTGACAAGGCGTTCCATCCCTATCAGTCCTGAAATGAGGACTAGCACAGAATGCAGTACTGACTCTACACAGCAACAGGCTCAAATCTGAATTACTCAAATCTGTTGAGTTGTTCTTGAAGCTGACTGTACATTTGCAGTCGTATTCAAAGATGTGAGCATCTAAGGGACCAGCTGAACAATATCCACTTCAAAGAACACTCTTATTGCAGATGCATTTTAAATACTTTTCAAGAGTTGCCATGCATACTGCTAAGAGGACATGTGAAATGGCAAGGCTATGAAAAGTTTAAAATAAAAACAGCCCCATTTTGTTTAAATAATCTGTTGATAGCTCAGTGGGGGCTCTGGTGTGCCAGGACTACATGACTAGTTGTTGTCAAGCCAACTAGTTGCAGCTAGCTTACAGCTACATCAGAAGCAATTCTGGTAGCACCTGCTCAGTAGTTCTGCTCTGAAAGAGCTGGTTTAAGCAAGTGATAGAGTTTTCTTGGAATCTACAAGCCAGTTACTGGAACCACCAAACCAGTGAATTAATCAGATGAAGTGGAGAACATAATTAACTTAATTAATCCTAGTTCAAGTGCAAAGTCCCCTGCTTTCATCTTTCCTCTCTAACAGCATCTCTGTATTGAAAACAAAAGGAAAGTCCCTAAGTTATTTCAGCTCTGTCTGTTCCTTGCTGGAGGAGCAGTGGATAGTGCTCGTCAGGATTTCTTCCCCATTACCTTGCACAGGATGCTGTCAGCCTCTAACAGATCAATTTTTAAAGGCCTAGAGAATATGCCTTCAACCTCAAGTATTCCTATTCTCTAATTCATTTTGGTTGCATAAATACAAAATTTTTCTCTTTCACACAGTTTTACCTGGATTTCTGTGAAGGTTATTTGCTTTGACTTGTCACATTTGCACTGCTTCCTAGTTTTACACAGCACATAGCTGGTCCAAGGCTATAACTAGTTTAGGAAAGTTGCTCAGAACATTGCTGAGATACTCCCTTTCCTTTGCTGAGGATGGCATGTCCTTTTTCCTCTCTCCCTTGCTTTTCCCCTTCATTTTCTTTTACCAAAGGGGTTCCAGCTTTAGGATGATGGAGTTATTATTCCAATTGCAGCTGTAGGGATTTAGTTTTCATTTCCTAGTTCTCTGTGATCATGCTTCTCATCCTACCCCAAAGCCAATTCTTGGGAATGTCCACAACATGGACTCCCATTCTATTCCTTAATCAATGTTTTGTTTTTTTTTTCTGGTGTAACCATTTCAAGATTTTCACCATAATTTAAGGTATATCACATCTATCATGTATCAATATTCATATTGTTGGACTCTTAGTTTGCAATCTGCTGTGAGCTCTCCACAAGGAAAACACATGACATTTTTTATATCTACAATAATTCTTCTAAATGCTTTTGCCCTTCACTTTCCCTTCTCTCCACTAACATCTTGTGCCAGGTTTTGGGGTGTATATCTGTGGCACCAGTGAGGGATTGCTGCTATAGGAATTAAAAAAAAATGTGCAAAAAACATTTCATTCATTATAGTACTGAAATCAGTGGGTTTTCATGAAGAGTCTACCCATTTGCAGTCAACGTGACCACAACATCTGGAAGCATATAGCAAAGAACATCTTATCCAGGTAAAGGCAACCTGTTATGCAACCAAGATGTCAGGGTGAGTACACCTAACTACAGCCTCTGAAGGCATCTAGCAATCAGCTAGGGTGTGTCTGTTGAAAGGAAGAGTGAGCTACCATTGGCCAAAGGCAACACCAACAAAAAATTTGCTTTCTCAAAGATTGTGCTCTCCAGGTTTCATATTCACAATATGAAATGAAAGAAACAAAAAATATTTGGCATAATGAAAGACTAAGTAGCCTGGATTGTTTTTTATCACTTCAATAGTTACTGGAAAAGTAACGTTCCTGGGAGATTGCGATGGGTTCTTGGATGAAAGGAGCAATCTAATTAGGTATTACAACCTGTGAGTGAGATTAAAAAGGGAGGGAAATCCCAACCTGTTAATATTCATGATCTCTGTGTGCCTTCCAAACAAGTGACAACACCATGCCTTGTAGGCTGAGGACACCGTGCCTTTGAGTGCCATGCTGCTAAGGTGATTGAGGACCCAATAAAGAGGGGAATGGTGCCACCTGCCGAATTCCTAACTCTGCTCTTTGTCTCACCTTGACTCATCTGTTTTGTGAAGGTCAAATACCAGCCTAGTCCAAGTATGCTGCAGAGCCCTTAAAAAGGTCACTGTGCCACAAGAGAATGGTTGAAACAGAAGAAAACCCCATAATTTCTACACTCCATAAAGGGCAGGGAAGTGGGACAGGCCATCAGCAGATACCAGAGATTTGTCACATCTGTTCAAATGGAGCTATCAAAGTTTCCTCTCTTGTCTCTGGTCTTTCCACAGTCTTCATTACTTGTAGCCTGGGAGCACTGGTCAATTTGGAATGCATTTCTGGTTGTAATACCCTTGAAGACATTTATTCCTGTTTGAGAATGGGAAGTGAGGTTCTCAAGACCTGGCCTGAAGTACTAGCTACTGCCTTACTCTTCTAACACCTCCACGTCAACTGCCAGCTTCCTTCAGGGAAGAGCCCTGCTCAGTAAGCAACTACAATGGCAAATAACCAAAGCTAAGCCTGCTTGGCTCTGCTATTCAATGATACACTTACAGGGTTCTTAATTTCATGGGGTTTTTTTACTTCTTGGACATAGTCAACAGAGGCTTAGGAGTGGGGGATAAGGTAGAAGGGTTAATTGCTGCAGCAATGACAGGTCCTTCCTGCTTTTTGTTTTGTTTTAGCTTTTATTTTAACATTGCTTGAGGCTTTCGTTTTTAATCTCCTTTCTAAAATGTCTGGTGCTGAGAGATGTATTTATCCATAATGATGAACACATGGTTTGTGCCACCCAGGTATTAGATATCCATGCATTTCACAGGGACATATTGTTTTAGGTAAGTGATGCAGCCTTTTTTTTCTCTCCCCCCTAGTTTGGGGGAGTTTCCTGAATCAAATACGCCTGTCCCCAGGGGTTTCTGCTCATGGTCACATGCACTAAAAGAAGGCCACATATCAAAAAGCATTCATGGCTACAGGCCCTCTAACTGGATCATTTGTGAAAGATCCATTTGAAGTTACATGTTTGTTTAATATTTAATGATATTGAGCCACCGTCTGTGATAACCTTTAATCTGCAAATGTGCCAGATTTTTCCTGCTTTGCCCATGGATGACTTCTCAGTGTTGCAAATGGAGACAGCCAGCATTCACACTTTATTTTCTAGTAAATTATTCTGGACTGATGCAGGAAAAATGATTCCTAAAATGAGAAGTAACACAGATAGGCAGGTGAATTAATCAGATGATTTCATATTTGTTGCACTGTAAATGTGAAAGTGGTACAATCAGGCCCTTGAAAGGAAGACTTTGGTTTGACCAATTCAGTAGCTTGTGTGTTTCTTGCAGAAACCATCAACTATTTTAATAGGTCATCCTCTGAAAGTAATTCTATCCTTTAAAATACTCCACGTTCTGCTTAGGTCTTATCAGTGTGGATTTTTGTGGTGATAAGTGGAGGAAAGCTATAGTAATTTGTAAATGTCAGTGTGCATTTTATCCCACAGTAACACAAAGCTCCTTCACCCAACTAAGAAGAAAAATAAAAAAAAACATGTGCTTCAATAAAATTAATAGCCTTAGTAAATTCAGCATGCACAGAATGGTTAGAAGTCAGGGGAAGTTTTACTCTCCCGTGTTGTCAGGTCTGTTCTGAGACGTTAGGAAGGCATCGTTCTAAATTACTTGGCAGCTGTCAAAAGTATTCTTGAATAATTTGAGCTGGCTTCTAAAATGGAGTATTTCTTTCTGTGTAGGTACCCGTGGAAAAATAAATGAAAAGCTTAACAGTGATACCGCAGAGTGTATCTCCAAGCCCACATCAGAGGAGAGAAAGAACTGCTAAGGTGGGAAAAAAATCCACTATGGATGTTGCTGACTGTGATTTTTGTCATGTGTTCGAATGTCTTAGAGCCGTAGAACAAGGCTGCAGTTGTCAGGATATAAGGTCCTGCTGCTTCAGAGGTGTCAAATTATTACTCCTCAGCTGGAAGAAACAGGGCCACAGTGCCAGGAGCCTGTAGGCTTTGGCCCATGTCTTATCCACTGCTGGCACGTGTTCTTTGTTGTTCTTTAAAAGAAAACAAACAACTTTTCAATTCTGATTTAAAGAGGGCAGATTGTTGTTGATGTTGCTTATATCAAAGCGGTGAAAACTGAATGGGATCACACAAGTCATGAGACTGGCCATGAAGCAAGGAACTTGTCACTTCTAGGCTGCCTGGTTTTAATCTCGTTCTGGTGAGAGGAACTGGAAGTTGTTTCCATCTGATGCTTGGGTTTGGCTACCATCTTTGCAGTGTCTCCATTCAGGTCACCAGTAAAATGGGCTGGAACAGGACATGACTTATACAAGTCATTATCCCTGCTTTGTCCGTTCTACAGGTAAGAGAAGGACTTGGCTATCCAGTTCAGCAAGAAGTGTATTCAAACAGAAAGACTTTTTCTTGCCTCAGTACTTGAATTTTCACTGTTTTAAACTTATGATCAAAGCAAGATTTCTGCACTGAATATTGTCATTCTTGAGTCAGTCCCCGAGGTCATCTAGCTGCATATCAATAACAGCATTAATGACATCTATGGAAACCATTCCCCTTCATCCTCAAAAATCCATAGACAGATGAAACTCTGATGAAATGAGTCCAGGTACTGTTAAAGCACTTATCTTATGGTCTGTGCAATTTAGCTCACTGCTTAATCTAACCTTAAATCAGTAAAAGGCTAGATAAATAAAGTTTTACACACCCAACTCCTTCAATATCATTAAAAGAAGCTTTTATGAACATTCCATTTAGTGGTGGGTTGACATCAGCTGGCAGATGAGCCCCCACCTAGTCATAAGCCCTCACCTAGTCACTCTCTCACTCCACAGCAGAATGGGGGGAAAATCAGAAAGGCAAAAGTGAGAAAAAAAAAATGTGGATTGGAAGAAAAGCCATTTAATAAGTGAAGGGTGAAAAAGTGTAGTGCACCACCAGCAGACTGATGCACAGCCAGCCTTGGAGCAATGGCTATTTTGGAAAAACACCCCCAGAGTTTCATGGCTGAGCATGATGTCATGTAATATGGACCATCCCTTTGGTCAGTTTGGATCACCTGCTCTGGCTGTGTTCCCTCCCAGGCTCTTGCCCACCCCTCATCCTTCTCACTGGCAGTGAAGAGTGAGAAAGAGAGATGGCCCTTGAGACTGTGCAAGGGTTGTTCAGCAACAGTTAAATTTCTGGTGTGTTATCAGCACTATTTTGGTCACCAATCTAAACCACAGCAGCATACTGACTGTTAGGAAGAAAATTAATGTTATCCTAACCCAACCCAGTATACACTTCTAAAACAACATCCAAAGATCCAAGAGGCAGCAGTCTCCCTCTGTAACCTGTGCCATCCAGGCCTTTAGGACACATCTCCCCTTTTTAAAAGCTGCTTTGCCACACCAGCTGCAGGAAGAAGAGGGAATTCTGCACTGCATTGTGTTGACTTTATTCTAGGGAAGGCAAAAAATTTAGAATTGCTTTGAGGTAGTTCTGCTAGACCTGTGAAGCTAGTATCATTTTATATAGTGAAATTTTTGAGGCTTTTGTGTAAGTTTTACTCAGTGTGCCCTGTTCCAGCTCTGACAGTCCTAGAATCGTCCAAGAGAGGCAATATTCCAGGATTGAAGGTAAGGGGATTTTTACTGTTTAACCTCATCTGAGTCAAATTTTTACTTAGATAGTTTTGCTATCCTAGGCTTGTCTTTGAAAATTTGCAGTGAATGGGAATTTCTCTCTGTTTATTGCATCTCTTCTGTCCAGCTTCCGTTCTTAATGAGATTTGGGCTTGAAAACAGGTGTTTAGGTCATACTTCCAACTTTCAAAATCAGGCTCCCTGTTTCTGACAGCTATGAATTCATTCCTCCTGACTCAGGAAATTCTTTGCTGCTTTCATTCATCTGTCCTTGTCTGAAAACTGGCCAGAGGGACCCCAAGTGTGCTCATTGTTGTCATTCCATAGCTAGAATACAGACAAGTCCATTTGTAATGAAAGGGAGATTTTTCACATCTTGTCCTTCTCTTACAGGCTGCCCATGCCAGCACTATTAGATGCTCAGAATAAGACATAAATCCAGAGGGGAAGCTTTTTTTTGGATGATAACCAACTGTGTTTTGTATTTTCTTGGAAATACTGTATTATTTCCAAAAAAAAAAAAAAAAATTGAATTTAAGAAATGCAGTTAGTGGAGCCCGTGTTTCACTTGAAGTTACACAGAGCACAGCTTCTACAGCTCCAAGTGCTAGACTTATGGCTACTGAAGTGACATTAATAAATAAAAAAACACATGCAGGGTAATGCTTATTAAAAATTACATCTTCCACTATCTAAACATGAGCTTAATATGAGTCAATGGTGTTTTCACAGCTTGGTTCAGAGCTTGACCATGGTGGTGGTCCATTAAGGAAAGATATAAATAATTAACATGTCCCTCTAGGTTGCAAAAGAAGGTCGGCTTTGTGTCATGCTGTGGTTCTGTGGCCAAGGAAAGAGACCCATTACAGTGTGTTAAAAAGCAGGAACTTCTAGCTATACACCCTTGAATGTCTGCAGGGCTGATTCTTTTGTCTATTAAAAACATGATTTGTTTAGAAAAACTCTAAAGAAATTCATTAGCTTTGTAGCCAAGATTTTTTAATATATATATATACACACAACTAAAAATTCAGTTCTGAAACAAAATGCTTTTAAATTCATGATCCACATTTGGAGATTTCTGACTTTAAGTATGCATCTTGCTGCCAGACTGAATTGGATAGTAGTTCAAGCAAAGGATTGGGTCATTTAAAACAATTATTCTGTTTCTCAAGGATAATTATGCCAAAAGTAGGAGCAGGAGAGGTTGAGAAGGATGGTTCCAGGAATAATCCACATTGTTTCCAAGCATGTAAGTAAAATTTTGAGGTTGCATGCTGATGGTTGTAGAATGAGAGTAAGTTTCTTAGGAGATCATGTAAGATAACCCACACAGAGAAATATGGAGGCTTACTTTGTTAATATACTATCTCATGTTGACAGTTTTATTATTACAGCTGATAAGCTCCACTGAAAAGAAGAAAACTAGAAAAGTGTGCTTGAACTGCTGTTGATATTGTGGTCCATTTGGTGAGGTACAGTATCGCTTGCCTGACCCTAAACTACTGGGACAAATGAATGGTAGCTCCCTTGAATTACAATATCTCTCATTTTCAGTAAAAAAATCCTATTTTCTTCTTCTCAGAGACATAAAATGTGACCATCCCTGGTGCAAGCTAACCATCCTTGCTTAGGAGAGAAAAACAAGCATCTCCTGTGACACTTGGCCTGGTGTCAGGCTAAATAGAAAAATAATGTATTTAATGCAAAATCAAGCAAGTGCTCAAGAGTTAATTGCTTTTTTTTTTTTTCTTTTTGTTACCAAAGCTAGAAATATCTTCTCTTTACAGTGTGAAGGAGTAAGAGGTGTTATAAGGTGCAGTGTCCCATCCCAACATAACAGAATTACATATAGCAACATACAGACAATATTTCTTATTCTTGGTATGGCCAAATCTAACTGATAAAAAAAAACAAAACAGAAGTCCAACCTTCCAAAATCACAGGATACAGTTGTGAATAATAAGATTTTAAAAACATATTTTACCATTCTTTTGTCTTTTGGCTCTTTGACCTTTAATACCTTCAAATAACAGTGGAGGGGAGCAGGGATTGGAAGGCAATACTCCCAGAGAATCTCCTATGGTTGCAGGAGACAAAGTGCATTATACAATCAGGCACCACTGTATGCTACTCAGCTTCAACCAGAAGTTAAAAACGAGAGCACTAAGGACCTATTTATCCATGCCTATGACACAAAATTAACATGTTTTAAACCTAGAACACAATCACTTAATTCCAATTCATAAAATCTATTTTACTGTTCTGTCAACACATTGTACTGAGAAAATACGTAGAATTTGGACTCTCATAATTTAGTGGGCTCAGGATTACACTGCTTTGGAAATGCAGGCCTCAGTTTGAGGAGCCAGCACATGATATTAGCCATCTGCATTCAGCAGGGCTTTTTCAGAAGAAAACAAAACATAGAAATGTATTTTTCATGGTTGGGCAGTGTAAGTACCATGAGGCAATATGTTATTGTGGCCCTCCCTGTTTGTACAGTATGTTACACAATGTCATTCCCATATTAGCCCCTTTTTATAACACAGAATCAAAATACTACCATGGTTTATACTATTAGTACCACCAATAAAAACAATAAACAGAAAAGTGTATTGTGAACTGCATCACTTAGCAGTTTAATTTCAAGCTTTTTAATATTAATATCAGTACTACAAGGTTTGTGTTGTATTTTTGTTTGTTTATTGATTTGTTTAAAGAAAGCAAAATTTTGGCTGCATCAAACAGCAAATTTTCAGCTAACGTCTTACTGTTAAATTATGAATAGCCAGTAAACATTTAGTGCACAGAACATTCAGTTTTCTTAGCCAACAAAGTTATGACTTATAGCACTGAGTAAGAATATTAAGTATCTTTAAAAGTGGTGGGGTATAAATCTTCAGTAATCAAGAGACTAGGATAGAAACAGAATTATATCTAAATAATCACTCAGGTTTATATTTAGGAAATGAGAGTGAAAGAAGATAAAGTACTCAGTATGTGATGATTCGTTACAGTACTTACTATATAAAATATGACAGAAATTTCAAAAATAAAGTTATTGTATTTGGAATCAAAACTCTGTAGAAAACTGAAAAAATTCAAGCGGAACATATCAAGAAAATGTAAACTACTATAGAAACTAAAAGTCTGTTTAATTAATTAATCACTGAATAAGCAAACTGTACTGATCTGAGTATTCTTCTTCTGTCTAGTTTTGAAAGTCACAGGTTTTTTTTTCAGTATTCTGAAATAAGTATATTTCAGCATGTTCAGTATTCTATATTAAAGAACAAAAGGCTTTAGCAAGCTCCTTTGCCCTTGAAAAAATCTGATTTGAAAGGAAGTTTGTGTGTATAATCCAGACTGACATTTCTTTATTATATTTTAGCATCTTTGATGGTCCAGTCTCATTAGCATCTCTTCACAATCCTCTTGCTTCTTAGAGTGGAGTAAGGTAGACATTAACCTGCCTGCCTCACTAACTGTAGTAGTTAGACTACTAACTAAATGTGCAGTCAATGATGCAGATAATAGACATTTTCTTTTGTTGCCAGGTATTAAATATAGGCTAACTCTCTATTTCCAGTCACTGAAAACCAACTTCTCCACAGCAACAGCCTCCTTATTTATTTCATATGGATACTGGAACATTTCACATGGATAGCAGAAAGTATGTGAAGAACTTGGAAATCCTTTGTGCCTACAAATGAGAGCTATACTTTATATGTTAAGATATCTGAGAGATCAGTTCAAGCAAGGCTTGAACTCCCATATAAGTGGAGTCTCACGGTATTTGCTTCCAAAGCTGAGCAAAGTATTTTGTTTATAAGCAAACTGAATATTTGAAGTTCATAGAATCATAGGATAATTAAGGTTAGAAAAGACCTCCAAGATCATCAAGTCCAGCCATCAACCCAACAGCACCATGACCACTAAACCACATCCTGAAGTACTACACCCACACGCGTTTTGAACACCCCCAGGGATGGTGACTCCACCACCTCCCTGGGCAGCCTGTCCCAGTGCTTCACCACTCTTTCAGTAAAGAAATTCTTCCTAATATCCAGCCTAAACCTTCCCTGGTATAACCTAAGCCCATTTCTTCTCATCCTATCACTAGTTACTAGGCAAAAGTTGGGAAAGCTATTTGTCTTTAATAAATACTATGGTTGACCAATACACTATTTTTTTATGGTTTTGTTTGGTTCTGGCAGGCATCTGTGTACTAAGATTTCTTGGATTTAAATCAGAGGTGAAATATTCTTACCTAATTCTGCTATATTACACCCACGGATATCACGGACTCTCATGATATTTGTAAATACATTAGCTTCTGTCTCTACCCCATTTGACCACTGTGTGAGACAGTGTTCCCTTAACATTGCAGTTTTTTAGTTCTTGCTGGAAAATGACTGGAAAAAGACTTTACACAAAAAGTGAAAAAAAAAAGAGATATGATTGTTTGTTACTGCTGCAGATTGGTAAAGGCTGGGGGGGAGGCAGAGGTTTCTCTGTAAACTAGAAGAGCCATCCCAAAAATGTGTCAAAACCAGCTAAATGGTTTGCAGCTCACAGTGCACTGTTAACATTCCTGTGAAGGCAAGTGGCCTGCATTCAGTACAGCAAAGGTACCAAAAACATGGTTTGCTTCCCTAGAAACTACATCAGCTACAGTGAAGCCTTTCTGTTCCTGAATGTGACGTACGAGGCTGAAGGGATGTCCTAGTGTGGATTTCTGAATACACTTTTCTGTCAGGTAGGATGACTCTTCCTGTTGCCCTACCTGCAGAAAAAAATCCAAAACAAATAAAACCCACTTCCCATCGTTTTCCATATTTGCAATAACAGGGAGACAAGGAGTTCCCCATAGACTCTAAAGTACTAGACCAAAACAAACAAAACCCACTTCCCATTGTCTCCCTGTTATGCAAATATGGAAAACAAAGAGTTCCCCATAGACTCTAAAGTACTAGTGATTGGGATAGATTGAGAAATGTGTCTCTTTAACCCAGGAAAAAGCCAACCAAGCAAGCAACCAAATGAACAATCAAACAAAAAAAAAATAAAAAAAAACAACCAAGCAAACAACCAAATGAACAATCAAACAAACCAACAAAAAAAAAAAAATACTTTTCTAATTAAAATTGGATCTTTGTTGTCCAGTTTTATTTGAATGCAAGAGTCATGTGGCATTGGTTGGTCTCAAACAGTTCTATCCTGAATGAGTATTCTGAGTTCATTCAGCCTGTCTGAATTAGCATTTTGCTTCTTGTGGATACTCTTTTAAGGTTTCCTAAGATTTATTGAGAACATTCCTGGCAGCAAATTGTGTTCAGATAGATACTCATGGTAAAGGAACAAAAATGGGCATCACCACACCCAACACAAATCTTTTTGTGTAAATAAATACTATTTCAGGTTTCAGTTACCACACCGTTTAATTATACAATTCAAAAGCTTCTACTCCCTGCTATTGTGCATGAGACAATGACAAGATTCTTGACCCAAAGAGGTAACGGTCTGCCATATGTCTGTCAATGTTTTATTGTTTTTAGACCACAGGAACCCTGAGTCTATACAACCACATTGTTGTAACAGAACAAGAAATCTGTCCAGGAAAGTAAGAAGCAAAGATCTCTGCCTATGTAGAATACTGGAGACACTACTCTCATTTCCTGAAGTGCTTATCTTAATAGGACATTGGCTAGAATAACAACAGAAGAAAAAAGTGCTGCTTCAAAAACCATTTCAACCATTCCTGAGCCAGCCTGTCTTAAGACTGTTTTCATTCAAATAATTATTCCATTTTAGTAGTATATCAATTATTCTGGGATGCAAGCGTCTTTCCTTTCAAAATTTCATCTGCTTTAAGATATTCTGGTATTATGGAAAAATTTATATCACAATAACTAACTAATTTTCCTCTATAAATAGAACTTCTTTGTTTATGTCAGAAAGCCTTAAGACTTTAAATACTTCAGTTTTTCATCTTTCCTTAAATAAGCTGTAGCTGTATGTCATCAATGAAAATATTCCTTGAAGAGCTGTGTTGTGGACTACAGCATTGGTAATTTGGGGAACATAGAAGAAGACGACCTAGTAAGGGTGAAATGCTTCAGCAAGTTTTTCATACCCTAACTCCATTGGTTTCTGTGGAAGAAATATGTGAGAAATGGATTAAAAGACTTTGTTCTAGTGAGCTAATGATGTTTCTTTATGTAAAATACTTGATGCAATCACAGAAGTAGATGTCTACAATGTTGCATGTTACCTTCTCATGAAAATACCAAAGGTCAGAATGGAAATGGCATGAGTACTGCTTTAGTGTAGTTTCCTGGATGCATTTCAGGGGAGTTTTTCACCAATTCTTAATATCTACCTTTCTGTTTTGCTTCGACTAGAAAATTACAGCACAACCAACACTGGAGATAGTTTCACTGCAAGCAGAGACAAAGGCAAGTCATATTCAGTGTTTGTCCCAGAGCACAGTTGTAAATATGTTTTATTCTAATTTACACTTTAATTTAAAGAGCAGCCAGCTGACAGCTGTATTCATTTTGATGCCAACAGTGAGTGGCAAATAACCTTTTTGCTCTAGACAAGGCTTTTACTATAATCTTTCTAACACTCTTCCCATATTTAGGTTTGATTTCAGAACTTGAAACCTTTAACTAGGATTTACTATAATGTCATAAAACAAGTTGCATGTTAATAACACAACCTTTAAAAGAAAGTCTTGAGTTAATCCACCTCTGAGACTTGCCATGTTCTTTACAAATTCATTAGAACTATCTGAGGAATGTGCTGAAATGCATAAAAAGATTGATAGGCACTCTAAGACGAGGCTGAGCCATCTCTCATTAAGATTAAAGATGTAGATTAGTTTTGGTATTTGGGAGGCCTGAATGTCACAATTGACAATTGTGTGGTGGCCATGAGAACCAACAAGTTATCTTGGCACCCACCAGGAGGGGCTCAGAGCTGCTTATTTTGCAAGAAAAGATGACAAGTTTTAATAAAGGTCCTGAGGCAGAGAGGTGAGTGTAACCTGGAGTGCAATAACTTCAGGTCAAATTACAGAATGCAGCACAAAGCACAATCTCAGTTGCTGCTCAGAACTCTTTAGAAAGGGGATGAAAACAGAAATCAAGCACCAAACATACCCCTCTAACATCAGTAGGTGCTCCATCTTTTGTCTAAAGCAAATATCAGGAATGTGATCTGAATCCCAAGCTCACTCTTTCTACTACTAAATCCCTTCCGTCCTAAGAAAAAGAAGGAAATAAAGAACTAGAAAAGTAGCTTTAAATCTGTCACCTTCAGCCTCTTTATGTCACATAAAAGTTGTGTTACAATTCTGCATAAGCCACAAAAATTTGGGGTTAATATTGACAATCCAGCCTTTGAAATACAATATTATGCAAAGAAGGATAAAGGGGGAAAAAAAAAAAAAAAAGAATGAGAAGTTCAGAATGGCAGCAGGCAAGCTGTTGGCCTTAGCTGGGAGCTTTGTGGTTTTTCTTGTTCTTGTGTCACTATCACACAACTATTTAAATTTAAAGTTGATATTTTTTATATCGAAGAAATTGATTGTCAAGCTTGTCGTGTTGGTATTTGGAATTCAGAAATTTTGTTTTCCTCCTCATTCTGCCAGGCTAGTAGAGAAGAACTAGGTAATGCATACTGTATATTTGCTGGTAAAATATCTCAAGAATATTAAATGAAACTACCACTTTTTTTCTGAATATTTGGCCTCAGCGTGTAGATCTCAGTTTGCTCAGATGCTGGGATATTAGAAGGTGGACTGAGCATGGCTGCTAAAACGCTGTCATGAAACACAATCAAATTTCTGTGTCAGCTCTATTAATGAAACATGTTTTGCTGTCAGATCTCCCAGCCCAAAGTGGGTGCAGTTGTCAATCATGCACTGCAAGCATCGTAGGTAACCAAATATTTTCGGTAACAGTACGTCAGGGTAATTAAGGTTAATTATCTGAGACTGCAGAGGTCTGCTATTGGCATAACAATCTGATTCCATGACAACCTGAAATTCATTTGATCTTTCTGTTTTGAAAGCATGAGTAATTTAGCTTTTCTCATGCCCAGAGCCAGTGGAGTAAAAGCTTTTACAGGTTTTAATTAAATAATAACCATGAATACCTGGTAGACTCTACATCAGAACTCTTGCATTTGGACTGATGTGGCTCAAAAGACTTCCATGGATGGTAAAATTATTATGATTTCTTGCTGTAAGAAATTCTGTGGGTTTCCTGTTATTCTGCAGGACTAGTAATTAACTCTATTCCATTCAGGGGAGGGACAACAGTACGTCCCTGGGCTCTAGGCCAGGCATTCAGCAGAAGCACAAAATTCAACCAGGTGCAGAAACTGGCAATGAAAGAGGGCAAAGCAATCTTGGTCATCATGTCTGGCAAGGCCATATCAATGGTATAAGCAAAACATGCCAGTTTCAAAACAATGTAGGAAAAAAAGAAAAAAATGAAAAGGGTAAATGTAAAGTTGAGTCAAAAGTGGTATTCCTATCTTGGCAAAATGCTTGAGATTTCCAAAGTATTCCTAAGATAAAAACAATTCTTTTTTTCATTAGATGTGAGAGCATGAAAGCAAGGGGATAAAGAAATCCACCATGAGGAAGGAGAATCCTGATCAAATGCCAGTTCCATTATAAAAGCTTCTGCATAGCAGGCATCGTGATCACCACAGTCTCAACTACCACAGGTGGAGGGGCCCACAATACATTTACAATATTTGAAAAAATTGTATTCTGGTCCTGTGAGAGGGATGATTATCTCCATCAGCAAGCAAAAGGAATTGGGTACGTAACTGGCTGGGTACAAAACTGTTGTAACCCACGCAGGTTACCTCACTAAGTCTGGAGCAGGTTGTGCTGTGATTGGCTTTAAGCAAGTGTAAAGCCCTATAGTACTAGGGATTTTATTATTTTCCTTTAAATTGTTGGTAGATGTGGCTTTTTTTATTGCATTAAGGTGGAATTTGTATGGGCAGACCTATTCCAAGGCGGAGGAGGGGTGAAATCCCACACGTGGTTTCTTTGAAGGAAATGTACCTGTCTGACTCCAGGGGAAACAGAATGATTAAAATCACAGCTTCATGATGGCTTAGAAATAGCCAAAAGGACCATCAGTGTTTCCTCTGGAAAAAGCCACAGTTGGACTTCTGAATCCTGCTAGAAACACCCCAGTGCTGGAGAACTACAAAGCAGAAGATATCCATTTGTTGTAATGCATGGAACAGCTTCCACAATCTGATTTACTCTGTCTCCAAGACAATAAACATGTTAGGGATCACAACTTGGTATGAAATTACACCAGCTGTGACAGTTAATTAGAAAAATTGCTATTAAATAAAATTATTTTAGTAATTCATTACATTCATGACCAAAGCAGCAATGCCATTTTTTTTCTCCATACCATATCAATACTCTGATGAGAGAGGAGATATGCCAAATCACCTCACAGTTAGATAAATACTGCTAGGTAGAATCACTTTGGGAATGGAAACCTATCTAAGCATTTTGTCCATAGTGAGTTCCTAAAGGGTTTTAAGTTTAGGCAAACAGGGGTGGCAGTTTTTCACAAACTGGGTATCTAAAAGTGAACTGGGGAAGAAGATGCCTAAGCTGGTGCAGCAGCTCAGGACAGATCCAGGTAACTAGAGGTTTAGCTTAAAAGCATCTCCCACGGGAAGGGGATCAGTCCTGACTGCTGCCTTCTCAGTGAAGTACTCTGGGAACTGTTCCCCAGCATCACCCAGGGAAGGGACCACTCTCAGCTGTGCTGTTTGGCTTGACCAAAAGCAACAGACTTTCTCCTGTAACAGGATTTGTTTATAAACAGTGGTTTTCATTTTGAAATTCTGTTCTAGAACCTGTGGGAATTTTCACCAAGCTGATATGGTTTCAATGTGCAGATATTTGTGAACAACAGAAGTATTTCATCATCAAATTCCCTGGTTCTTCTCTTTGGGTAACTCTAAGAGGAGATTCTGGGGGCCTGTCTCTTGGAGTAGCTCTTGGTCTTCTACCTTGTAGTCATAAGTTCAACCAAAAGTCACACCTTTCTCTTAAATCTGGTTACAGTATGGTGGTCCAGATGCTGTAGACACCTGCTGGCAAATTATGATCAAGGTGAAACATTTCCTTCTAGACAACCCAAGATAAATATTTCAGGGACAATGCAAATGATGGCTGGGCTCCAGTTGCCTAGATCTCTATTCATGTCCTTAGATCACCTGTCCTGCCTCATATAATCCTTTCCAAAAGCTAAAAATGGAAATAAAATCTTCTATTCTTGATCAAGTATCTTCAGATTTGCTTCTTACACATTGTAATCTTGAAGGCAGTATGTATCCTTTAATTAGCTCATCTGAGTTATGCCTTCAATAATTTTATATCAAGATTATATAGCACCTTGCTCTAACTTGGTTATTCAGACACTCTGGAACTGTGCCATGGTTGATGAGGACACCACCACTGCCTGTGCTGGGATTGCCCCTGGCTCCAGGCTTATTCTGCCTTCCAGAGCAGCCCCAGTCTTACTGATCTCTCAGACCAAGAGCTCTGACTCTGCTGTTGATGTTTGGTGGCAGAAGAGCACACAGCTGGCTGGTGGAGGTTTGTCCAATCTCTGTGTGTGTGTATTTACTAGCTGTGTGCTACATAGAGACCTCTGTTATTCATTGTAACGTGGCGTGACACGTCAGCTTGGTCTTTAAGATCTTTTATGTTCTGAGACTATGCCAATGTATGATCTCACCTTGTTAGCAGGAGGGGTTTTTTTAATGTACTCCTTGAAAACCCACTGGGCTCCTGCACGCCTGGTGTAAATTGCATAGCTCCAGCACAGTTATCTGGGCTATGCCAACCTGTTAAGAACATTACCAAACCTAAGGACAAATTCCTTTTATGCCAGCTCTCTCTGTGAAGGAGACCTACCAAGAGATCAACAGCAGATCCTGAAGACCAAATTGGAAGGTTACTAGATTGCCAGGGGGCATCTTTGGACTCAGAGTCTCCTTGTCCTATAGCTCTTGTAATAATTTGTACTCAATGCAGCACAAGCATAGAACAATATAAACATAACAATGTGTGTTTGTTCAAAGTTCCCTTTCCAGCATTATTAAAGCTCACATCAGGAGGAGCAACTGAAGCTAATAAAACCCATGCTGGCATGAGGCAGAAGGTTAAAGCAGACAACAAACAAGAAGATTCTTCTTTTGCAAATGATTCATCTGTTTGTTAGAGATGAGTGATAGGGGTCAGGAAAGCGTTTGGAAGCAGCTGAAGCTACCACCCTTCTCTGAACACACTCCACACGCTGCAGGTTGAGGCAAACCCCCCTCAGTGTCTTTTCAATAGCCACACTAAGGACAGGGCAAAGCTATTCTCAAGTTTGACTGTTCTTGGAGCTTCCTCTTGGGATTCCTCTGTTGCAGCTGCAAGTTTCCTCTGGTGCAACAACACACTCCAAACCCTCTTATATCATGCTTGGAACAGATAAGGTCTGTCTGCCAGTGTGAGTCAGCAGTAAACACCATTCCTGTACAGTTTTCTCAGCAGCTGAGCAGAGGGTGGCACACCACAAACCCTCTCCATCTGCGTGTAGGATCCCAGAAACTGCCATATTCTTGGAAGTTCAGTTAATTCCCAACAGTATCTGAAGTTTGTTATTGCTGTTTTTCATTTGCTGTGCACTGCTGGATTGAGAAACTGCCAAAATACCGTGAGCACCAATCCTCCTAGCTCTGTTCTCATAAGGTTCCCTTTTTTCCTTCCCTGATCTCATGCAATTCCCCACCCATGCCCAAACGATCCAGATAACTGGGAACTGACAGTTCTGAGTGCTTATGAACCACAGGACACTATTCTTCATCCATTATTATAATAGCATGTATGCTTACAGACTCGAGTGAATAAAACAATCCATTATCTATTAAATAGCTATTCACTTAACTTCAAAAGGGTCTTTCAGTTCCCTCATTGTACACTTACTGAATGTTTGAGCTTCCCTAACAGAATCCTCATGGAAAAGGCATTCTTTTTAATCACAGTTTGAATTTTGAGCTGTCCACTAAAAGTTTAACTGCACAGCCCAAACATGATGACTTGTCAATTTTCCATTCAAGTATGCAGTTTGTAGTGTCTAATGTCACTAATTAGCTATGTAAATGTACATGGAATTGATGCATACTGCACACAATACTCTACAGCACTGTCTACTGGTAGCATTCACAAATGTTTTGAATTAAAGCAGAGATGAGGATTTTGTAAGCTGTTCTCAGGCATCTTGAAGAATGGGAACAGGTACATTAACTGTTTAAAGGGTTTATTGCCATTTGCATAATGAGTTTAAACGTAGATCTTTATCTCTGTGACAGCAGAATCATATTTCTGACCCCTTAAAAAAACAAGGAGTTGTAGCTTCATCTTGAAAACTGTGCCTTGAAGTAGCCAGTGACACTTAGGCTTTTGTGTCACAATTCCACAGGTCTTTTTCTCCAGTGACAGGACCAGTTTAAGCTGTTCCTTGCCCTTCCTTCCAACATCAGGTGCTCATTTCCACTCCCTAGCCTTCCTTATTGTTCTGGCATAACTATTGTGGATTTCCTTGCTTGATCCTTTTTAGTCAACTCTTGGGTTTTTTTTTTTCTCCTGATGGATTATTTTCAGTCTGCAGGTTTTCCCTAATTTAATTCCTTTGTTTCATTATGACCCAGCAGTAGTGGGGGGTGGGTGGGTTTGAGATGGCTGCATAAGGGCAGAAAGAAAAAAAGAGTGAAGTAGGGCTGAGCAAGAGCCTGGCTTTGCTGATGAGAATAAGTCTGATGAGATGATGGTTTAAGGCCCTAGAACTAATATTTTGTCATTTCTAGACCCTTTGTGGAAAGGGTAGGTGCTATTTTAATATTCATCTATATAAAATCACTGCTAAGCTTATGTATAGGTTTAGACACCACCTCTCAAGCAGCAGGGTGGTTAAAAGCAATGCTGCATGGTGTGGGCTTTTTTTGTAGACTACATTCAACTGTTCTTAGTCAAATCCATGGCAAAATTCCTTCTCACTTTGACAGTAAAGGAAATAGAATTAGTGTTTGTCAGTTTTCTGCTGGGTTTTAGTGCGTTGGGCTTTTTTTTTTTTTTTGCCTTCATTGAATTTGCTCTTCCAGTTTTTCCCTCAACTGACCCAAACTTCAGAGTCCTGAGCAATCTGCCCAACACAAAAGAGTCTTCTTCAGGACTCTAGAGGACAAGTGAAATATTTCATCTACTTTATGGAGGAATGGGGTGGGTTAGGAGTGTTTTGCCAATTAGATAACCCATCAGGAAAGACAGGGCTATCAACAGAAAAATCAGCATAAATTTATTATCTGTTTCCTGGACATGAAAGAACAACATAGCCCAGCCAGTCAAAGGTACAACAGAGGAAACAATAAACTCAAGCAGTATAGAGGGTACAAACAGTACAGTTTGGCTAATAATGGGTGGAACAAGCAAAGCAACAACCCCACTCACCATGGGTGATATAGCAAAGAAGAAGAGAAAAGAAAGAAAAGAACTCCACACACTCCACAAAGCCATCCTATGGGAAATGCCAGATAAGATCATAGTTGGTTGTTACCTCAGCACTTCCTGGTGGTTCTATCTCAGATCATTGAGATTTAGTCAGAAGGGCCTTCCTATGAAAAAAGGAAACTGCCTGGTGCACCCACCAGCAGATGAACTCTCCCCAAGCAGGGCCTGCTTTAATCTTGTTCTCTTAACAACCAGGACACCTGCTGCTGATCACCCAGTTGGTTTTCATCCACGATTGGCCAGGTCCTGGACAAAAGCCAATAGAAATGCTTTGGTACTCATCTGGCCTTTCCCAAAACAGCTGATGGCTTTTTTCTCACACAATTAATTACCTCCCTTACAATGTCTCTGCAGAGACAAGAACCATCACACATCTCTGCAGAGAAGTCATATATCAAACTCCAACTCTGAGCACTTCAAGGATTAATTCCTTTAGGATGAAGATAGCTGTCTAATGCACCTGCCTAGTAGGTTGCTGGGTTGTGAATCTTTCCTGATGCCAGGATAAGAGTCCTGTAATCAGTAACAGTAATTTATTCAAGATCACAGAATCCCATACACTCTCATGGCAGTATTTTGTGACTATGGTGAGTGATCAAAAGGTGTAGTCATGCAAGAAGGCATCATGGAGCTGCAAATACAGGCTGCTCTTTAAGGAGCCAGGAGTCACAGCAAGGCAGACATGGGCACAGACCTCATCTGCAGACTTTGAACCTAAAAGCTCCATCGTTGTTATTATGTTACTTATTGAACAACTTTTTGGTTCCTTCACAATGAGTGAGATTATTCTAGGATGAGATTATTATGATATTATGAATATAATTTTAAGATATTATGGGATCTCACAACATTTTGTGTCGGAGACTGTGTTTTGATCAAGAACTAAAGGACTGTTAATCCTGTAGAAACTTTTACATGTGAAAAGAATAAAAGAAATGATTCATCTCTGCCATTCCCAATTAAAGACTATAGTCAATAGGGAACATGCCTGATGTCTAGTTGAAAGATACAACATTCCTGTTTATGATGGCAGGAGAGACAAAAATCTTCACAGTCCTTGACACACCTTCCATGTGGGTCTTGGCACCTAGGGCAATGCCATTTCACCCAGAAAACTGCTGTCTGTTTCAGTGTGGTAATCATGCACACTAGCTGGGATAAATTTGAAGTAAATCCTTCTTTCTCTTAAAAAAAGCAAAAAACCAACTTTAAAAAGAGATACTTTTTTTGTTTGGTCAAATTAAAAAATTAAGGAGATGTACTTATTCACAGTGTGAATTCTTTGAGAAGTACAGAGTTCTAGTTGTTGGAGTGGAAAAATCAACTATTTAAGAAATGTAAAAAAACCATTTTTTATTTCAGGTTTGAAACAGTGTTTCTCTGAGCCAGGACACACAAATTTCAGCTTTACCTTCCAGGGTTTGGCATCCCACGTATCCTGGCAATTAGTTTGGCCTCTACAGTAAAATTCTGGGCCTGAGCTTGATTAAGAGAACATTTATGAATAACATCCTCAGAAAAATTAAGACCATGGCCAAAACTAGGCCACAGTGGCAGTGAAGTAGGTATGCTCTATGGCTAAGCTGTTCCACAAAACAGAAGAACCAGGCAGCTCATAACTCTCTACATCGATAGCAGTCATCACTCTTCTTTCACAACTTGCTAAGCCCAACTGGAAATTCCTGAAATTTTCATTTCACTTCTTTCTAAGTACATTTGCCAATTGCAGCGGAAAACACCAGACATGGTGGTATATTTATGAATATGATGCTATTGACATGATGGATGAATCGTGGTTTTACACAGGGCAGAGAAAGACCAACCTATTTGATCCACCTAAAAAACCCTAGAAATTAAAAAGTCTATTACCCACATGGGGACAGATCCTGCAGCCCTTACTCCCACTGATATGGCTAAGAAGAAAAGAAGATTGCCAGTCTTTTGATACCACCTGTATTGGGATCTTTCTAAACTTTGATAAGTATTTACTGCAAATGTTTTCACTTACCAGTGTTCTTTTTAATCCTTCATCAGTCTGGCTACTGAGCTGGTTACTTCGACAGCAGGCAGGCTGAACTGACTTGGACCTTAAGGAGGTGGCTTATTGGGCAAAAAGTCCCCAGAGTTCCAGTGGGACATTCCCTGCACTCTGCACCAGTCCTCAAATCATCACGACTGCAGAGAGCACGATAAGGGTGCTGATGCTCACCCAATCTACATGCTTAGAAAGTCATGTTGTCTTAAACCAGGGGCACTGGCGAATACCCTCCAAAGAGGGAGCAGCAAGGTTGCTATTTCACCTACCAGTTTCCTCCTCCTGCTGGAGGGATGTTTGCTGCATTGGAAGTGAGGGAGTCCTTCTCAGGCACTATTGAATAATTGACTTTGGTGACTGTTCTCATGCTGTGCCTTATACAGCTGGTCCTTCTACCCTCTGGTCAGAGGTGCCCTGGCAGAATGCAGAACAGAACTTGATAAGGTCCTCCTGGCAACATTAAATTCACCTAGAAAGAAATGCTGACTGTGCCAAAAAATACCACCAGGAGATGAGCTACATTCTAATACATAATCCATAAACACCACCACACTCTAAAGACATGGTTCATATGACCTAACTTTTGCCAGTTTTCTGCTTGCATTTTTTCAGTCAGGAATCTTTTGTAGAGTAGCTGTCTACAGTCTTTCTGAGCTCATTGAAGAGAAGTGGTCGCTCACAAGAGTTGCTTAGAATACGTGTCTGGACTAAGAGGTCTCTGGGATGAACATGTCTGTTTGTTGGCACAAAGGCATGGTGTTTCAGCTAGGCACTTTTAAAACTTGATGATCAGAATCTTACTCTTACTATGAAAGGTGGAATGCAGTCAGAGGTATCAGAAAATATCCCTGTAACAAATCTTTACAGACTGGGATTTAAATAGGTAGAGGGTTTTCATCAGTTGTTCCAGTATCCCACAGAAAGGAAGGGTAGTATCTCAGTTATATATATATATATATAGTATAGATGGTGTTAAGCAGGAGGTGACAGATGTCTGTGAGGATCTTCTGCCATCCACCATGCAGAAGGTTCATTCTTACAACCAAAGGGTCAAAAACATCTCAAGGCCATTCATGAGGTTTTACAAACTCACCCATACCTGAACCTTGTCTGCTAGAACTGCTTCCCTTCTTCAGGCACTCCCTTTTAGACTTTGAAGGATAGTTCTTACAATACTATAGTCAAGTCCTCAGTTGCTTCTCTCATTGTCCTGCAACTACCAGCAAGAAGAGAGAGATGTTACATCACTCCAGCAGGCACAAGTATTTCTGTACTTGTCAGCATGCTATGAGCAGATGGAGTTCCTAGCTTTCTAGTAAGCACTTCTAAGATGTGACTCAGTCCTGGTCTTGTAACTCTCTAATTCTCTAGTGGTCACCAAAGGAAAGGAAATAAGATGACTTTTCTGTGCCAAATGGAAGGGCTGACAAAGCTAGGAAGGGCAGTATGGGTAGAGTGTGTCAGAAATAAGGATGTTTTCAAGCTGCCTAGAAGACAGACTTGCTAAGGGGCCCCATCCACTCTTCATTACTAAACTGCCCAACAGCATGTCAAGGGGAGCAACACAGTCCTTGCACGCTACAAAAGTGGTTACACAAAGTCTCAAAGATCATTCCAGAGTGTCATGATGTCCTAATGCTTGTCAAGAAGTCATAATGTAATTCAAGGGGGAAAATGAGTAATTCTTGCTGCAAATCTTGTATTGTATACAATAGGGTAATAATACCACTTCCCACTTCTCACACTGACATGGCTCTGAGCATCATATTAGGAATGCTACAAACACAGAGAAAATGGATGTGGCAGGCTGACCCTGGCTAGATGTTATCGCTCCCTCTCCTCAGCTGGACAGAGGAGAGAAAATATAACAAAAGGCATGTTCCAGTGTAAACTTCCTACAGGATCACTGTGGGATCCTACTTTGGGGATCCACCTGCTTTGGCATCAGGTCTTCCAGGGGCTGCAAGTGGGTATCTGCTTCACCATTAACCTCCATGGGCTGCAGGGGACTCATCGCTCATCATGGTCTTCAACAAGGGCTGCAGGGGAGTCTCTGGTGTAGCACCTCCTCCCTTCCTTGGCGTCTGCAGAGTTGTTTCTCTCACATTTTCTCACACCTTTCTCTGGCTACAAAATGTGCAGGGTTTTTCCCACTTCTTAAGCATGTTACAATAGAGGCACTACCACTATCACTGACTGGCTGGACTTTGGCTTTCATTGGACTTCCATTTTAGATGAAATTTTGTAATGAAGCAAATATTATTCCAATTATGCAGTACTTTTCAGTAATTATTCTTGCAATCTCTTTCTTTTTATAATCCCAGACTCCAAGCTATCCACACTAGTATGACTTGCAATATTCTATACCAAACAATGGGTACTATTCCTTCAGGCTTTAAGTTAGAAATGTGAATGTGTTTGTCAAATACACTTGGGGCATTTACATGGCTCATTTAAGAAAAATGAGTCTAAACTCTATGACAGCTTTCTGTGCAGCTGGCAAAACTCATGTTGGGTTTCCATACACATGGATGTGTACACAAATTTAACTTAGGAGAGATTGGGGTTTTTTTTTTGTCCAAGAAGTTCTTTTCTTGTAAAGAACTTCTAGCTTCTTCAGAGCAGAACTTTGATATCAAATTTATTAGGTAAATCAGTTGTTGCCATCTCTATAAACTAATGCTTGTTTGAGTACAGCTATGCTGTTATAAATGAAGTGAAAAATTTGTTTTCCCTCCTGTTAAGACCAGTCACAGAAGCTGTTTCACATGCAAGCTACTTACCAAGATTTCTTTCCAACCAGTGCTGATTATGACTCTCCGTCAAAATATAAGTTGCTAATAAACTGAGCATTCAAAACACAACAAAAAAGTGTTATTAAAAGAAAGTGGAATTGCCAAGAAATTGCCGGATTACAAAGGATATTGTTAGTGTTCATTTAACGTTTTATTTTGAAGAAGTTTCAATGGAAAACTGTTCCAGATTTGAAATATCGAGAGTTTTCAATAGAAAGTGGTTTAAGTAGTACAAAGTTCCTCTCAAGAGCGTGTACTGTGGCAAATAAAGTATCTCCCTTGCTTTTTTGATGTAATCCTTGATGGATAGGAGGGGCTTCACGCTCTGAAGATGACAGTGTGGTGTTGGACACTCAAAAAGGAGCTCATGCATAGAGGAATTAGGCAAGAACACTGCTTCCAGCATCCTCAGGGGTTGTTTTTTTTTGTTTTTCTTTTTGGCATATAGCTATATAAAATAGTACAGATTTAATTTTCTTCATTCCAAAATATGTCTTGAAAAATAATTAAAAATAAAATAAAAAATTAATTCAGAAAGCTCAAGTAGAAAAAGAAGTAACATCAAAGCCCAAACATCTTATTAAAAGCTATAACCGGGAGCTAACTGTTTTCAGCCAGGCTTGGGTTTAGGAGTCTGGCTCAAGACTGTTGACCTTTGGTATTAGCAACAGTGGTGTGGCACCTCCCTGTGCATTCACATGCTCATTTGCTCACAAGTCAGTCCCTAAACTTGTTTGTGCTTTGAAGATTGAAAATAATTATAAAACAGTTACCAAGCCAGCTCTATTCTGAAATAAAAGCAGATTCATAAATCATGAACCACTATTATATAACCTTTAAGAGCAATGTATAGAATCAAGTTTATTTTCAGTTAAAACGACATCCTCAAAATTGAGTCACTTGTATGCTTGGAGGACAAGCCAGTTTCACAAAAAATGTTATTTTCGTGGTACTGTACAGGATTTATTTGCTCTTCTTGGATTAAAATCATACAGATCCTTAGTTACTCAGGTCCAATCCAGCTCAAGCTGTTGCTAATAGTAAACATAACATCTTTTTTTCTGCCATAGTTTTCTTTTCTCCTGTGAGAGGTACATACTCTGGCAACCCGATCCAGTGGAAGATGTCCACAGCAGGGAGATTGGACTAGATGATCTTTAAAGGCCCCTTCCAACCAAAACCATCCTTTGATTCTATGCCTACATGGACACAACTTTTGATACATCATCCTGAGTTGCATCTTCACACGGTTACAGTTATGCATACAAAACTCATTTAGATGGTGAACAATGCTCTAGTACTAACAACCTGGTTCCCTTCACTGCTATCTTCACAGTAAACTCTTTTTGAAACTATAGTTTGAAGTAGAAGAGGGATCAAGGCTAAAAAAATGCCATACAAAAGGGCTTTAAATAACTGGCCTAGAACAAAAGAATAATCTTCAGCACTTTTTAATATCATGGATTAGATTAGTCTGAGACCATGGTACCTGCAAACATTTCTCTCCCTGCCTATGAGAGGCACTTGGGCCTCATCCCAGGTTTGGAAGCACAGCACCAGCTGTGCCAGTCCTGGCCAGGGAGGTAAGGGGATGGCTGAAGAACTTGAATTTCCCATGTATGCCAAACATGGGTGGCACAAATGTTTCAATTTCCATGAAATGTGAAATGACAGAACTACAGAATAAGAAAAAAGAATGCTGTTGTCCCTTTGTTCCAGCCTGGCACTAGATCTTTCCTCTTCCTCTCTTTCTGTGAGTGAAAAGCTTTGAAGGGCTCCTTCTCTGGCTTCAGCTTTGTTTTCAGCAAAAGTATTATTTCACTTCCCGCTACAGGGATAGATGCTCTGTTTCAGAAAGCAGAAAGAACCAAGAGTGGACTGGAAAACTAGAAATTTAAGTGGAAGTTTGAGTCAAGAATTTGGACAATGTATACTGGAAAACTGCTGGAATAGCTTCTTTTCCAGAGGTTGGCTCCCATAGTCATCTTTCTTGTGAGCACAGACTGATTAGATGTTTCTGCTTACAACTTGTGACTTTGCCTGTTCCACTCATGCATTGCAGTCATGATTCCAGAATCGTTCAGACTGGAAAGGAATCAGGAGGTCACTTCATCTAATCTCCTTCTCAAAGGAAAATCAACACTGAATTCAGGTAGGACTGCTTAAGGCTTTGTCCAGTTGGATCTTGAAAACCTCCAAGGACAGATATTCCACATCTCTGAGCAGCTGTTCCAATGATTAGTTGTCATTAGCATTGTTTTTGTCTTCTTATACATAACTTAAACCTCAGTTGTTTTGCTTTATGATCACTGTTGTTCATTCTCCTGTTGTTCACCTTCCTAAAGTCTTGGCTCCATTTTCAAATATCTTCCTTGTAGATATGGGAAGTCATTAGGTCTCCCCTCCTCCTACCAAATTTTCTCTTCTCCAGGCTAAATAAGCCATGCTCCCTCAGCCTTGCCTCATAGCTGATGGGTCTCAGCTCTATGACTATCTTGGTGGTCTTCAACTGGACCTGATCAGATTCACAACTAGCTTTCTTGTTTGATGGGGTAGGAAGCTATGGGTACAAATTTGGGTTCAGTATTTTAGATATGGACGAACAGGATCTGAGTACAAGGACATAATCACTTCCCTCAGTCAACTGATTATGTTCCTTTTGCTGTCAGTCAGGATGCTGCCAGCCTTCATTGCTGCCAGAGTTCAATACTGCCTCTTCTCCAGCCTTCTGCCCACCAGGACCCCAGGATGTCCAGGTCCTTTCCAGCAGAACTTCCACCCATCCAAACAGACCCCTGGCTGTACAATTACATGGGGTTTATCCATTCCATGTGCAGGACTTTGCAGCTGTCCCTCTTGAATTTCACAAGGTTCCTGTCAACCCATTTCAAATTTCTCCAGCCCATTCTCCACACAAATGACAGCTCTTGCACGAGGACTTTATTGACTGTCCTCAAACAGCTTGGTGAGGTTGTATCCCCACTTCTCTTCTAATAAATAGTGAAGGGTTTGGACTCTTGCATCCATTATTTTATGGATAAATGAGAATTTACACACTATACTTGACTTTTAAGCAAACTAGAGACCTTTGCATGTGCTTGCATGCCAGTTGTAAGGCACTTACAGAGAATAAATGAAGGCATACATATAGACATTTCCTTTATGAAAAGAGAGGGTCTGAGTCCTTCATATAAAATTATTCCCCATACAGGCATTCTTGTTAGGAATCTTGAGAGTCTGAGTGGCATTTGAAGAGTTATATGTAATGAGGCCTTGGTATTGCTATCTCCAAATGTTTCCATTTCATATTTCCATTTCCATTCCATAGTAAGTCAAGTCTCTTTAAAGCATGGAGGTTTTCTTCAAGTCAAGTTGTCATGTGTGGTAAAGGTTTGGTAAAGACTCATGTCTCTTGTGTTTTGAATCACATCATAGTGTCTCTACAAAAAAAAAAAAAAATGTCAGAAAACAGCCAGTGTCCCCATGACTATAACTGAAATATTTTATTGTGAAATTCAGTATAAAAGTGTGAAGGCTAAGAACTCTAAAGTCCTCTAGGAAAGGCAGTTCTTCCTGAGTGAATTTAATCACGTTAATGTCATCTTAAATATTTGCAAACCTGTGCTGAGATATTCTAGAAAGAGAAAAAAAGTTCTTTGAACTCATCAACTAGTGGCAAAGGGGAAGAACAGCCATGGAGAGCACTTTGTTATAAAAGGATAAGGTTTCTGCCTGGAATTCCTCTGGTGATGCATGCAGGGGCACTTCAACTTGACTTAGAATTCAAAACAGAATTACTTAGGTGATAAAATTGTGGAAAGGAGATCATCTGTCCTCTTTATTTTCTTAAGTTAACTGAAATTTGTCAATTGTTTTTGTTGTTGTTATTGCTACCTTTTCAAAATTAAAAAGCAGACATGTGGCTTGCAGAACCTAGGATATTTATTTTTCAAGAAGAAGACTTCAGCTCTAGGTTGCAGTCATGAATCTAATCTCTGGTAAGAGATAAACTTCAATACAGAGCACATACTAAGCGTTTCTTGTCTACAATCTCTGGATAGCTCCCCATTGGCATGCAATCTTCCTATGTGGAGGTGCCTAATTCCTCTAATTCAGTCTTGTGGAGGTCTAGGTGAACAACAGAAACACTCGTGTTTCACTTTAGGAGTCAAGGTGTGGTAACCTAGATACTTTGTTCTTTATCATACCTAGGCCTTGCATACTTGTTTGATTGTAAGAACATTGCTGATTCAACTGAGACAGAACTTTTACAGATGGTATATCTGAACTAGCATAAATCAATGCATGGCTGTACCTCATGTCTTCCATGGCTCTTAGGCAGAATTTTGCCCTAGTACAATAAATTGATATAGGCATTCAACTCTCTCTTTGCATTGATTTGCTGTAAGATGGTAGTGAAGGCATCCAGAATAAGTAGAGTTCAGTTTTGAGTTCTCACTGATCCCCTTTTGCACCAGTATAGCAGAAGAAGAATTAGTGAAGACTGACTTAAAGAAAGCTCAGATTGCCCTCTCTCCTTGGTTGGAAGTTTTCAGTAGCCAAGGGCTGTCATTGTAGACCTGTGCTATCCACTGACACACAGCAAGTGTGTTGGGATGCTTCCTTCTCTCTAGATAAGTGTGCTGGATTAACAGTAGTGTTCCTCTTCTTTCTCAGTTTGCATATAAGGGTTGATACGAATGCAGATTTTAATGACAGAGTTAAAAATAGCAGCTGAGGCTACAAGGGAACATACTCGAAGAGTGGGGCAGGGCTGGGGCTAGAAGCAGGGTCTTAAGTAAGCTTCACTTAGAGTTCTGTTTCTCATCTTTCAGAAGCTATGGGTACAGTACACAAACTATAGTCAGCATCAAGTCCTGCAGAATGTCTTTAACTTAAGAACACTCCTAAGATCCTAATAAACACCAAGTTTTTAGTAAAGAACATATTCCTAATAAATGTATTTCCCCAGATCACTTTGCTTGAACAGTTTTGAACAGCAAACAACCAAAGAGAAGCTACCCACTGACTCACTCCTGTCTTGTGGTTCAGAGCTTCAGACACACATTTATAGTTTCAATCCTCAGCAAATTATCTCTGCAAGGGCCTCAGGCACTGGTGGCAATACAATCTCTCTGGTCTCTACTTGTAGTATTCAGACTGATGGGAAAAGAAACTTTTCAGCTCAAGCATCTGGGTTGAGTATGGGAGGATTTGGGTGATGCTTAATAAGCAACACTATACAGGAGATGATTCAGTGATCTGTTGTGGCATTTAAATTTTCTAAATGTGTGAAAATCTAATCAGGTTTATCCAGCTGTCCAGCTCCAAAATGATACCATTAGCAACGACATTAGTAAATAACAGTGATAGGGTTGTTATTCCTGTGTATACCTAAACCTAGTTTACACCTTGCTAAATTTTTTAATGCACATCCTATAGCAATGACCAATTACATGTTCTGCTAAAAAATATTTACTTTCACCGTATTTAAGTGGCTCACCTTTTAATTTCTCTGAATGTGACTATCCTCCCTTTTTTAGAGCATCTGCTATATTGCATACTCTTCTCTTGTCCTTTATTTACTATTCTAAAATTAAGAAATCCTTTCTGTTTCACTAATATTCCAAATCTAGAAACTATCTTACATCTTTGCTGAAGCATAACTGATTATACATAAGACTACATGTGATATACGTGGCATTAAACCAGTTTCTCCATTATTTATTCCATATACCTTCAAGTTGCCCATCTCTGTTGTCTAATAGCTAAACAATACCCTGTCTTGCTTTGAGGGGGAAAAAAACCCTCCAAGTACTTCACATGTACTCATTTAAAAACAGAGCAAAGCAGATGGAATATTTGAATAGCCCTAGCCATTATGCTTCAGTGTCAGAACTTTTGGGTTGTCATTTATGGGGTGCACCCATGGTGTTAGTGTCCCAAACTGGCAGCCTGCAGGCTCATGCCAATCCATAAAGAATGTGAAACATTGCTTTTTAAATTTAATTTATGATTCTTTGTTTGCAGAGAAACATTTGTTCCCCAGTTTCAAGCAGAGTTTCATCCCTACAGCATGCTGCTTTTTCTCCAGAAGATAACATTAGAGAAAAAAAAATATATTTTATATGGTGTTAACTTGGTTTCTTTTCAAGAGTTAAAAGCTGATCTCACTAAGGCAAAGTAACATTTTAAATAGTGGTAGCTAGGGAGGGGCTGGGGAGAAAAAAAGAGATTTTGCCTTCTTCAAGACCTCTCTAATTTACTAGGGTGATTTAAGGTATCCTTTGCATATGGTTGAGTCTGGACTATATGGAATCACAGAATCACAGAATGTTAAGGGTTAGAAGGGATCTCGGTAGATCATCTTGTCCAACCCCCTGCTAGAGCAGGACCACCTAGAGCAGGTCACACAGGGACGTGTCCAGATGGGTTTTAAATGTCTCCAGGGAAGGGGACTCCACAACCCCTCTGGGCAGCCTGTGCCAGTGCTCTGTCACCCTCACAGTGGAAAAGTTTTTCCTTGTGTTTCTGTGGAACCTCTTGTGTTCCAGCTTGCACCCATTGCCCCTTGTCCTATCTCTGAACAGCTCAGAGAAGAGCCTGGCTCCATCCTCCTGACACTCACCCTTTACATATTTATAACCATTAATTAGGTCACCCCTCAGTCTCCTCTTCTATAAGCTAAAGAGACCCAGCTCCACCAGCCTTTCAATAAGACCTCACAATGTTTCCCATCTTTTGTGTGTTTCAGTCCTACAACCCCTTGTAGTTCAGTGGAGGGGATTTTTTTCACTGTGGCTTGAATACTTAAGGAATATACTGTAACATACCATTGTAATTTCAATCGTTTTGCCTGCTAGCTTGATTATATAAACCTTTGGATTTGTCTTCAAAATCCATGGAAGTCCATGAGACAGTGTGTAAGCTTCACCCCCTCAGTCTCATTTGTAGCCGCAGGGAGAGTGGGAGGGGGAAACAAAAAAAAAACCTACTATTGTGCAAAATAATAAGGGATTCTCAGTGAAACGTGGTGATGCATGTCACATTCTTGGAGAGAAGCAATGGGAGCCGTAGTCTGAGGCACACAAAAATCTTTGGATCCATTCACGAGCCCCTTCTGCATGCTTTGTTCCTACGCAAGCCTGCACTGGACACCCCTGCCTTGGCAGGGCAGTTTGGCCAGGATATTTTTGAACACCCAACAGTTCATGCCAGCTGTTTATATAACACTGTAAATAGCATTAGTCAGCTCCTCAACAGGGGTTTGCTCCTCTCTGGTGGAAGCATGCTGCAGCAGCTTCACCATGCAGCTCTGCCTGTGCTTGCATTTGGCAGGAGAGGAGCCATTACAGTGTTAAGTGCTCACTGACCTGGTAGTGCAAATATTCTTGGAGCACCAAGGCTCCCAGGTGAGTATTTGTAGCTCTAGCTGCTTCCATGACTTTGTGCAGATAGACACAGGTTGAAGTTCTTATCCAGAAATACCACCTTTCCTATCACTTACCCTCCCCATAGTGACATGCAAGATATCACTCGTTTTAAAATGGTAGGAAGAAATATTTCCCAGTAAGTAAACAACAGTTATTTCTTTACAAAATGAAGCCATCTTTTTTTTTTTCCCATTACACTGACATATTTATCTGTAGGAAGTGCAAGGGAAA
>NW_008622108.1:127543-159551 GCF_000691845.1 Merops nubicus
AATACACTCTGCTTTTTCTTCTTGTCTTAGCACCCTTGTTGTGAATCAGCGAGAGGTCTGCAATGCCCAAGCATGATTAAAACCCACAAAGGTTAAGTTTTTTTTGAGATGAGTGCATGTTATAAAAGCTGCTGTGAGCCAATGACAATTTTACAGTCTTAGTTTTGTGTGGTCCTTCTCTGGAGAGTATTAGGCATAAAGTTGTCATACTGGAGCTCTAATGGGTGCACTCAATAGGTGTGATTTATGGGACTTGTTGCCTTGTGAGAATGAAGTCATGTAGTTATCAGGGTTGTCCTGCAAATGAAGCCATTACATTTTGTCATCTTTCTTCCAAAGGTGTCCTGAGGAGAGGTAAGAGTGTAAAATGGGGAGAAGGAGAGAGAGGTCATTAGATTCCATCTGCTGATGAGCACTTAAAACACTTTTTCTAAAAGTCTTTAACTTCATTTGCTGAATCCTAGTGCCACGTCTGGAGGCAAATAGCACATCTTTTACTTGCCAGTTCTATTTATATGCCTGTGAAGTAGATCATTGTAATGAGTACAGATGGGCAATAACTACAAAGTTATTGCATAATTTTTAAAAATTTTATGATTGCCTTTCCTACTTCCTCTTAGAATAATAGCTCCACTGTACAGCCTGCAGACCATTCACTATATCTTTCATACATTTTACCACTTCAGCAGATTTTCATTTATTTGAGACACACTAGAAGTGGTAGGTAAACAATCTACAGAAAAAAAAAAATCTGATTTATAAGACAAGGAAGACTTGAACCAGTATTAAGTTCCTTTGGAGATCACTTGGTGAATGCAAGCATATATGATTTTTCATCTTTCTGACTTGGCAGCAAGGGCAGTGAATGTGTGTGTGGGGAGGAAGTCAACTGAAAGCCACCCACCGCCAGCTTTACAGAACATAGAACAGGTTTGTAATAGGATGTCTAGTAGGATGGAAAGTGTTTTTGTACAATTTGCAGGTTTAAACCTGCCTCCAGGAAAATTTCCTTCTATGAGAAATCCAATTCTCTTGCACAGAGCTGAATCAGTCCTGGTGCTAGCTGGAGTAGTCTTGACCTGTGACTATCATTCTGCTTTCTCCCCACTCCAGCCCAATCTGTTCTACTTCCACTACTGAAATAATGAAGTGGAGCACTTTTTCCTGAGCTGTAATTATGAGTAAATTTATTTCTGAGAGTATGATCCCATGAAAGTCAATGGAAGTCTTTGAGCTGATAAAATAAATACTGGGTGTGTCCTTCAAACAGCTGGGTTTAAATCCTGGCCACACTGAAGCTGATGGCAGAGAGAAACTAGAATTTCACCCTGGTGTCTATGCATCATCTGCTGTATTGGCAAAGATTATCACAAAGTCTGCTTCCCCTTGAAGGCAGAGCTAAATGTTTTTGAACTACATACAGCTTTTCTTCCCCCCTTTTTTTCCACTTCTGAAACCAATCCCAGCTCAAGTCTTCATTCCTCAGGACCACCAATAAGGAACTGTATGAATGCCAGTTAAGGTGGTCTTTAAACCCCGTTTTGGGACTGGCTTATAATTACATAACTGACTCTCAAAATGAAAGAACTTTGGCCTAAATATTCAGGAATGTACTGCCCAGCTAGAAATGTCAAGATGCTTGATTTTCAGAAGGGCCCTTACATTTGAAAATCTTGATTTCTTAAACTGTTTCATGGCATATAATAAAAAATTTAGATATCTCATCATTTATCAGATTTTTGCAGCACATAACAGCACTGAATGTTTACACCATAGAAGTATGCTTTGGGGTTGAATTCCCACTCATATTTCTCTGTTTAATATTTCTAAATAAAACTGCAGGGACTGATTACAGTGGCAAAAGTGGTTCTGTAGGCTGGTTTTACCAGCACAGAGCAATAATGGATTATTGTTGTTATTGTCTGTTTTTTATTCAAACCTGGGATGCAAAAGACCAATTAAATTTTCTTTTCTCCCCCTGCAATTTTGTGGTGTTGCTTTTATTATCTACTATTATAATAATTTTGACCCTTGTTACCCACTCTGAATGAAGGACATCTGTTGTGTTTAGTTCGCCTTTCCCTGAAGCACAAGGACTCTGACTTTGCTAGATGAATTGTCTCAAGAAACCACAAACACATACTTAGCATTGTGCCAGCAACTTCATATTACTATTGTGAACAGAGCTACAATGGTTTTTTTTTTATGTACCTTTTTTTTTTTTCATTCTGATCAACAGTTTAAAACTGGAAGAGGAATTGAAGCTGGTATTTTCACAGTGTCTCCTCAGCAGCCTCCCGTCTTCCAGCTGGAACCTTTCAGGCTTCAGCCTGAATCATGCATAGAGCAGTGGAAGGTATATCTGCCTAACCTTCACCCCCACTCCAAACACCGAAACCCATATAGGTTATCAACTTTTCAAATCATAAGTTTCCCTTTCACGTGCAGACAACGATTCCCTTCATATGAGGTCACAAACATTTTGGATTCCTGATCTCCTCAAAAGATTTTACTCTTGCTCTTTCCTCTTTCTATATTTTTAAAATATTCTGGCATAGTCACTTCTTTCACCATATGGAACCACTTCTACCTCCTTATCCCCTGTATACACTTTACCACTCAACATGATGACATGTGACCACTCAACTCATAAACAGGAGTTAGGGAAACAGAGGTTAAACCACGGGCACCAAAAGTGGTTTTGCAAATGCAAATGTGGAAAAAGTGGGATAATCCACAAGCATGTGGTTTGTTACCATCTGCCTCATGCTCTGAATGTATAAGCACATTCACCCGGAGTTTACAATTGAAGGGATACAATGTTTTTTTTTCCCTGGTAAAATACTGTGCATTTTGGCTTGAAAAGCATACTTGCTTCCCTTCCCGTGGTGAGATTACAGGTGCTGCACACTGCTATTATGGTTGATTTTTTTTTTCAATAAATATCCCACACAGGCCACGATACTAAAGGCACAACACGGCTTGATGCTGATGGATTGCCTATGATGATCCCACATCCATCTTCTTCCTCCTGTAGCCCCATCTAGTGGCTTGCTACATCTGTACATCTGACATACCACTTCTCTGCATTTGTACATGAATGAGAAACGTGCCAATGAAGCTATAGGTATGTGCATACATGTCAGCAACTGCCTGTCTTCACTCTCTGCATTTGTACATGAAAGAGAAACGTGCCAATGAAGCTACAGGTATGTGCAAACATACATGTCAGCAACTGCCTGTCTTCAGCCCCATGCACACAGTGTGGGACAGGCTTCAAAAGGTTCAGCATCGCTTGAGCGTTGTTTAGGTGACTGGCAGGTTGTGTGCCCAGAACACAAACTTGCCCTGGGGTGAGTGGGTGGGATATAGCTGAGGTAGCAAAGTCTATAAGGCACATGGAAAATGCCATCCCCTGGGTTTACCCACCAAAGACAACTTCAGACTGCTCGGGAAGTGCTGTGGCCAACTGGGGCTGCCTCAGAGTCCCTGGCAGCTTGGGGACTATCTGCACTGCTGTTGCATGGACTCACCTCAAAAAAGAGCTGCCTTTTCAGAAAGCTCATGCCCAGTAGATGGTGAGTAGCTCCAAGGTGTCACAGAGATTATATAGTTCCTAAAAAGGGTGAAAGCTAACACCTACTGAAGTGGTATAATTCATACCAGCAGAGGAAAAGAGGCACAGTTGAATATTCAGCTTTTGCACTTTGACTTTACTGTAAATGTCCAGCTTCCAGATGAGCACTCAAAGCTGAATGTTTCTTTCTTAATTTGTTCTTTTATTAATTCAGAATTCTCACTGAGAATAGCTTTAAGTTGATTAAAAAAAGGAAGAAGACTGGTTAAGGTGGTGGGAGAATATGGGAATTAAGAGGGTATCTGATGAGAGATGTGGTGTCTGAAGCAGCACTCAAAGACAGAGAAACATTGATCTCATGAGAAGCTGGTGAAACAGTCCCATTACCTAAGTCCTGCTCCTGGGAAACAATGCTTGGCACCTCTTCCTGAAGAAGAGCTGGTCTTCAGCTTTGGACTTCACCTCCTTTGGCTGTGACTTGCTGGCCAACACAGGTGGCCCTGGGAGCACCTTTCAGCATCACTCCTCAGTGCCTTGGCTTCTGGCACTCAGCAACTATTTCAGCCGAGACACTTCACCATGGCCACTTATTTGGAAGGAGTGGGTCACTGGGAGCAGGAAGGGAAAGGCTGTGTGAGGCACCTAGAACAGGTAGAGCTATTGCAGAGAAACACTAGACCCAAAAATTTGTCAGAAGTACAGAGACAGGCAGCCCTGTGGGGCCACGATGTCATCGCAGGGGGTCTGTGAAGGCTTGAAGCAGAGGTGGGGAACATCCAGCCTGGAAACATTTGATCTTGCCCACAGAGGAAGACAAGCTCAAGAAATATCCACAGGTAGTGCTCTGAAACTGCAGTTCCCTTTCTCTCCAAATCTGAAGACCCTTCATGAGAAAATTGAAATAAATATTTGATGTAGTCTAGTGCTTTAAATCTTGAATTAAATCTTGGTGGTCCGCGTCCACAAAAGGTATTTACAGGGGGCCTGTGGTGAAGGAAAGGTTGAGAAACCACTTCACCTCCTTTGGCTGTGACTTGCTGGCCAACACAGGTGGCCCTGGGAGCACCTTTCAGCATCACTTCTCAGTGATGGTGCCTTGGCTTCTGGCACTCAGCAACAATTTCAGCCGAGACACTTCACCATGGCCACTTATTTGGAAGGAGTGGGTCACTGGGAGCAGGAAGGGAAAGGCTGTGTGAGGCACCTAGAACAGGTAGAGCTATTGCAGAGAAACACTAGACCCAAAATTTGTCAGAAGTACAGAGACAGGCAGCCCTGTGGGGCCACGATGTCATCGCAGGGGGTCTGTGAAGGCTTGAAGCAGAGGTGGGGAACATCCAGCCTGGAAACATTTGATCTTGCCCACAGAGGAAGACAAGCTCAAGAAATATCCACAGGTAGTGCTCTGAAACTGCAGTTCCCTTTCTCTCCAAATCTGAAGACCCTTCATGAGAAAATTGAAATAAATATTCGACGTAGTCTAGTGCTTTAAATCTTGAATTAAATCTTGGTGGTCCGCGTCCACAAAAGGTATTTACAGGGGGCCTGTGGTGAAGGAAAGGTTGAGAAACCCTGCACAGTTTCTGAAACTGCTGTTTAAATTTTCACATTTCCATTATACTCTATGAGATAAACATGTCTTTTGCAAAGGTCTAATGATGCAGGGAGCTGAAATCTGCAGGTTTGGGGCTCAGGTCTGCTGCTGACAGACTTCATCCAGGTTCTTTCACCCTCTGTGTCAGAGTCTCCCACCTGCAGAAAACAGCGTTAATAATATTTAACTACCTCATGGTACTAAATTGCAGCTTAATTAATGGTTTGCAAAGCACTTTGAAATGCTCACTTGAAATAGGCAAAGGATAATTAACATCACGTATTTATTTAGCGAGCTTTCCTTGCCAGGCACAATCTTCCCAAAATTCCCCTTGCAGTAACTGTTTGCATTGCTCTAGGAAAAACAAAGCGGTCCAGCCAGTATGTTTTCTGTGGGGAGGCTTTTTGCTGCATGAATCAGATGGTTGAAACTTGACGAGAGCAGCTGCCAAAATGAGGGGCAGACATGTTCCTGGGGGGGATGAACAGATGTACAAGTGTTCCTGCTCCCTTAGAGGTGTGTGCATTGTACCAGGCAATCTAAACCACACAGCTACGAGGCTCTTCTTCAGTCCTGAGCTGGGCCAAAACAAGCCCCTGTTCTTCTGGAGGGCTGCTGCTCATGTCTTGTGGGTGGATGGCGGCATCAGCCAGACAGCAAAGTCTTCAGAGCTGACCTGTTTCTATGAGGTTTCATACCTCCCTTTCACCACGCTTTCCAAATTTGGCTAAATATGGAACGATGGCTTCAAGACCAGGACCTGGGAGTCTTTGCAGGCTGCTGATTTCTAGGTGGACCTGCAGGGTTGGAGGGAAGGCTAAGTGTTACCTGTGGCTGGAGTGATGAACAAATGATTACCAGTAAGAAGCTGCTTATTCTTGGATCGGATTGTGAAAACTGCATTTTAGGTCTAAATTTTGAGTTGACCATCGAGAGGTCATGATCACTCACTCCAGAAAGGGATGACTGAGGTTTTTATAGCACCCTGCTGATGCTGTGTCTTTTATTGCTTCCTTGCCCTTGAGGTGAGATTGGGAGAAAACACTCTAACAGTTCCTACAACCTTTCTGTGGCGTTATGAGTGAGAAATGGGAGGTTCAAAGCAAACAGGGGAATTTGATGCCTAAACCAAGCCTGCTTTGCCTGGTTAGTCTGTACAATAATAAACACTGAAGATTGCTCTTGATTCATACTGTGAAATCCTGCCTCCTAACGGGGGTAGAAGCTTGGGATAAATTGGGACTGCATTTCACCAGTAGTCTGGGTTCAGGAGCTCGGTTCCATAGGTCAGTCCTTGAAGAACAGGCAATAGGAAAATAAGCCCAGTGATCTCTCTGGGCAAGTGCTGCTAATTTTGTGTGACACTTCCAAAGAGATCATGTCATTGAATAAAAGCACATATTGAAAAGGCTGCTTAGGGGCTTTCAGATAAGCTAGAGCTATTTAATTACATTGATAAGTTTTGTTTGCATATGTCACTGTTGCTAACCTGAAACTTTTATAAAAAGTGAGTGAGCACTCTCAAAATAAGGGAATTAGTTTAAAAACCATGACATTTTTAAAATAAATAAATTAATACAGATGGAGTTTTTAATTTCCTTCCCAATGATCTTCTGAATTTTAAGTTTTTAGATCTTTTCAAACTCTCCTCTGTAATCACACAAAAAGGTGGATTTCTTTTCAGTGAAAGCAGAGATTATTATTTAATCATGTGCTTTTGTCAGCTGAAGCTATGGAAGCATCAGCTATAGAAAGACTCAACCCAAAATCATCGAAGCTGTCAAAACTGTAACATCTGCCTGTTGCACCCCTCACTGCAGATCTCACATCTGCCTTTGATCCAGCACCCCCAGCCCCAGGTGGGAGCTCATAAAGGCAGAGCCACTGCAGCGCAGGGACATGGGAACGTGGGGCAGCACAGGAGCCCATGTCTCAGCCTCACCTCTACCATCACTGACCTACTCATAAAGCATGAGGTCCCACCTTCCCTCCCACAGCAGGTTCTGCCTTACTCCAGGATCAGCTTTGATGGGATCAAAGAGGCTGCCTGCTGAATAAGGTATTAATCTGGGTAAGGCTGGGACACATCTTGGGTTGCCTCTGAATTCAAGTGCAATTCAGCCACTAAGGTCAGGCTCATCCTTTTCTATGGTAAGCCTACCACTATGCAGAAGTGCCCTCTAATGTTGTTCCTGAAATGGAAGGCCTGCATGCTCAAGCAAAGCTCCTGATAGCTGCAGGTGTATTTTTCTTGGGAAGCTAAATTGCAAGAGAAACAAAAGTTTTGGTTAGTTTAATTTGGCAAGAAAAAAATGCCGTCCTAGGGGAAGACTTTATTTAGAAACTTTATTTTTCCCCTGTTAACTTAGATATTTTGTTGGGAAAAAAAAAAAAAAGTTTAAAGGTTCAAAAGTTCACAAGTGATTTTTTTTGGTTGTATTAAAAAAAATAATAATAATAATTTCCAGTTGGACAGGACATTTTGTAGATTAGTTGTTACAGAACATGTTAAACCTAGAAGTGATACTTCATTATTTGTCTATAGTTTGTTTTGTTTTTTTTTTTCGTTTTTTGTTTGGTTGGTTGGTTGGTTTTTTTCTGTGTAATTCATTTACTTTATATAAGAGTCTGTAGCCCTAAAATAAAAGGAAAAGGGGACTACTTGCTTCTGACAAAAATCCTGGCTATGCTAGCGTGAGATATGCAACATGTAATTCTACCAGCCATTCTTTTTCCTTAATGGAATGAGATCTAGTGATTTTAATTGGTGACATTTCCTTAGTCTCATGAAGAAATAGTCTTCACCAGTGGAAGCCTGATCATGACACGAATGATTCTTCTCCAGACAAAGGCAAGAATTTTTAGCCAACTTCAAGGTCAGCTACTAGGTGACAGCTGGCACTTGAAACCAGAAGACAAAAACAGTATAGTCTTCATGCACATCCAATGGGCAATGTGTCTGCAGGCTGGTTTTGGTGGGGGAAATACAGAGGTCACCATGGAGTGAAATATTAATCTGGCTTTTTCAACACAGCCTGAGTTCACAGAAGCAAAGCAATTGTTGCATGCAGCACCTTCTGATTTTATACTAAAAATAGGCTTCTTCTACCCAACATAGTATATCTCATTCTGGGTACTTTGGCTTTATGAATACTGCAACACAGACTTTGATAGTTGAGAGAAAGACCAGAAAAGCCAAAAATAAGCTTCTCTACAGTCTTAGACAAGGAAAGAAACTGTAGAGGACCTATTGTTGTCTAACTACATGGGAAAGGCTTTAAGAAAAAAGAGAGCCCAGAGGAAAGAAGATAAAAAAAGAAAATTAACAAAGAACTCCAAACAAAACCTGCCCTGTGGGATTCAGTCAGTCCTGCATGTGCCTGCTCAGAGTAGTGAAAATGACATATTTGAGCTTCCTGCTTCTGGCCTCTAGATGGTCGGTTGTGGGGACAGGTTCAGAGCACAGAGAATGGTTAGAAGATTCATCAGGGTATCCGAAAATAAACCTGTGCATAAAAATATAGTGAGTGCTCTGAAAGGCAGTCATAGGTAGTGTGGGGTAAGACTTCTGGCTCATTCTCTGATTGAACCAGGCAAATTGCTAGCAAAAGGGATGGATGTCATTAGATGCATGGGAAACTGTTTATTTGTGACTTGGAAGAGCCTGCAGCTCTCTTGCAGGGAGCCTTGACCTTCAGAGGGCAGCTGGGAGGCATTACTGTGGGTGGTTTCCTAGTTTATATTTCCCCAGAGAATCCTTAGACACTTCAAGCAGCTACAGCCAGATTAGATGACCGGTCAGCCTTTTCAATTCCCACTGTATAGCAGGTGAAACAATACAAAAAGTATCGAGTAAGGAACATTAATCTGTGTTCAGAGCTTTTTAATAAATGATAAATAAATATATCTGCTTCATTCCTTTGAATTCTACCCGCTTGTGTTTAGCTATGTGTTTTTAGTGGCAACACAATCTCCACGAGCTGTAGGCCCAGCGAAATCATGAGCTATTTAAAAAAAAAATAAAAATAACACGAGCTGGGATTTAAAATAGGGTGTGGTGGAACAGTGAGGGTGAAAAGTTTGATGGCGTATCAATAGGCGGTTGGAAGCTCCTGCCAATCCCTTCGCTTCCTCTTCAGTGAACACAAGATTTTTGCAGAGGTGCATTTTTGCTGCCACATTTTTGCAGCTTCCCATTTCAGCCCTAGTTTATGCATTCCCCAGCAAGAAGTCAAAAGCTATCACATGTTGCCTCTCATCCTCTGAACAAACTTCTTCTTTCAGGCACTTCGGCTGAAGCAGACAGAATGCCACAGAATTTTGAATTTAAAATTGAAGTGCTCCCTTTAGCATTATGTTTAACTCTTTGTGGGAGAGGAGCTGGAGGGATATTTCCAAAGTAGGTTCTGGCCTGCCTGAAGCACAAGCCAGAGGAGACAGGAAGTAACCTGTGCTCTCAGGAAGGCAGAAGAAGAATGATAGAGGAGATGGAAAAGGAAGTTGTTACAGAAATTAAACTAAGTGAAAGCTTTGGGGGAGAGATGGGATATGCCAGAGGATCCAGGCAAGCTGTCTATCAGATGAGGAGGAGAGAATAAGAATCATGAACCAAAGCTTCAAGAAAAAAGCAATCATCTCAAAGAATAGATGGTCACCTTCATCCCCTACTTCCATTCAAGTCCATCTGGTAAGTGGAAGGACAAATGCTGTAGGACCTGTACAGGACAAACCACGTTTAGCACACCAGAGTAGCCACTCACTGCTTCGCTTGTGGTGATCTACAAACAGGGTTTGTGACCAAGACTATCCTTGAAAACTACACCGGTGTGAAAAACTTTTTGCATATAAGTATGCTTAGTAAAAATGTAGATTTGGGTACTTTGTTTCCCTGGAGTCTATCTTCCCTATCCTCTTTCTTACCCCTTTTTACTCCCATTGTTTTCTAGAGCCACATTTGTGAGGACGTGGCCTTGTATTTTGGCATGGCAAAGTACAAAACAGAGGCAGGAAGAGTGATTGATAGGAAGACAACATTTTATGAGTGAGAAAGAATTAAATGTTAATTTCCATTTCATTCATGTGGGGAAGTATCCTATTTTTATTTACGAAACATTCCTAATAAGTGCAGTATTTTTGCATTGGCTGGTGTTGGTACTGGTGAAATCCAATGCTGTTCATTAAAACGCTTTGGTTATTTTTTTTTGTGAATTATAATTTTAGGGAAAAAAAAGCAATAGTGGTTCTAGGCAGCTATTTTTCATGAATTCCCTGTAGCATATTCTTTTTCTCTAGGCAGGAAACTCTAACAACTCTAGGTGAATGGGCCAAAGGAAAGTGGTGGTTTTGTACACTTCCCGAACATTCATGTGGCTTGAGCCATTCCAGAGGCTTGGAAGTCTTGCTTGGGGACTCTGAAACTTGCATTTTCAGAGTACTCGACAGACATTTTGGATAGAAGACAAACTCCTCCTTCCCTAAAGTCCTTCTTTCTAACTTTTCCATTAATATTTATTTTTTCCAGTCATCACATGTCCCAGAAGGGTTGAGGATTTTCATTCACTGTTAAAGCTGTCAGTCAAAATTGTTGGGTTTCTATTTTTTTCTTTAGATTGTTTCTAAAGTTCCTCTTTCCATCCTCAAGGCTCATGTCATTCAAACACTGAATCTTTCTTCTGTGCAGTCTTTCTGATACTAACATCATCTCTCACAGCAGTCAGGTCTTTTCTTTGTCTCAGCTTCAGCTTTCTTCATGTTTTTCTTGCCTTCCACATCCAATTAGAGATCATTATTTTCTTTTTCATGCTCAGATGGCAGATAAGTGCTAATATACTTAAATCTGGGGTGAGACAGCAAACACCAATACCCTGTTACCACCTTGGACAGGAAGGTCCTGGACTAGTAGGGCAGAGAAAAATGAACAGGAATTCTTGGATACTCTTACTGAACACATCTGAATGCTCCTCCATCTCTGCCTCTCCTAATATAAAAAGTAATGCACTTTTTCCCAGGTTCTCACCTCATTCTCACTATCCTGCAAGCAACATTTCTTTCCTATGAAACTGGTGATTTAAAGAAAACATATTTTGAGAACTCATTTTCTGAGTCTGTAAGCCAATTAGGGATGCCTCCAGCTTTCTCTGCTTTTTCTTTATTAAGCTGTGGTGGCCTGAAGAGAGCAGCTCTCAGTTCAACAACATAAGATCATGAGAAAACAGAATGCTGAGGACTTGGCCTTTAAGCAAATCTTCTATGAATGTGGGGTCTTAGGAGAGGTACAAGGTTTGGTGTGATTTTGCCCTCACTTTGATTAACCCATTTATTCACCAGGCCACTACACTTCTTGAGTAATGATCTCCTCCACCATCTCTTCCAATCATATCTCCACTCTGCATTCTTCAAAGATGCTTTTGAAGTCAGACTCTTCTTATTTCTATAACAAAAACAAGACCAATTTAGAAGTGTCAACACATAAAGCACTTCCAAAAATGTGACTAACACCCCAAAATGATTAGTATTAGTTCTGTCATGTTACTTCACTCAGCTGTACCTGTGGACATTAGCACAGTGTAACCTGTCTGGATCCTGATTTGCACTCATTTTGGGCACAATACTCAAGGCTAGTAGGTGACCCCACCTTTGTTGAATGTGCTAATCCCTGAAAGGCCAGAGGATTGTCTAAAAGAGTGGAAACTCAAGGATCATCTTTGAGACCAGCTCACAAAAATTACATTTATATTCTCCAGGGAAAGACTTATCTTCTCTCTGAAAATTATTCTAATGCAGATGTGTGGGAATACTTAAGCCACATGTGGCATCTGGTGAAAATAAAGATTTATTTTGGCTGAACTGTCTGTATTAGCAGATAGAGATCCGGCTTTGAACTAGATCTTAGTTCATAGCCTGCTGCTGCCTTGGGATTAATTTCAGAATTTCTGTTTGTTTTTAATATGGAGAAATTACTTGCAGCTGATTTTTTGAGGTCTTTCTACTCTTCAAATAGGCAAGCTACTGAAAAACAATGGGAAAGTCAGAAAAGACTGAAAACGACAGTAGTTTTAGATTACATCAGTTGCAACTTTTTGGTTTCAGTTTTAAGGAAGGGTTATCCTGATCTTGCAGAAATTGATAACCATCTTGACAAGAGCTGGAGTTTCATGCATTTCTTCTTGCCATGCTGTGCCTTCACTGGAGAATGCTCTCTTGCTTTGTGGATGAGCCTGGGCTGCACCTCTGCTGCCTTCTCAGAAGCATCACTGTGACCATGCACACACATATTTTCAGTCCATGTCCTGCTGTCTTTTGCTGTGACTCTCCTTTCCCAGGACATTCTGTGGTCTCTTGCATGATCTTTGCCTGGCTTTGCCCAGGAGGGAAAGCTAGTTCTTGCAGAGGCAGGTAGGTGGTGAGACAGCTAATGTTGCCATTGATTCCTGCTCTTTTATTCTGCTTTGACTGCATCTTGCTTCCAGCAGCAAAACAGAAGTCCTAGTGAGTGGCAGTGGAGGTTAGCAGGGGAAACCAGCACAGCAGAGGAAGGGAGCAGAGCAAGGCTCCTGTGCTGTCAGAATTCAGGCTGGACAAGTCTCAGTGGTGGAGAGCGTGGTGGTGCAGACCCCTCCCAGGCCTCATTGTGGTGTCAGCCCCAGTCAACATTGTGTTCTTGTTTTAATTACAAGTGCACTGAGATGGGAGAACCTGGCACTTTTTTGCTCTGCATGCTGGAGCAGTGAGTTGAAGCCATCCAGGATCTTCCTGTCCTGCAGACGGGTACAGTTGGAAGGATTAGGCACTCCCTAAGCACACCTCAAACTCCTGATTGCCCAGGAGATGTACCAAAAGTCCTCCTGACTAGATCACAGCCCATGTTGAAGAGTGCCTGTCAAGAATAATGGTCACAATGAAAAAGTACTGACCAAAATCAGTCATCTTTTGACCCTATACACATTGATCCTAAGAGAGGCTCCTTTGAGGTCCCCAGGGTCACAGCAGGCTGCATCTCAGCATCTCCCTCTGAGCTGGGATGCTTCTCAGCCCTGATTCAGACTATCTTCTGGTAAAGCCAACAAAGGGAAAGACAGTCCACTTGTAAAAGCTGACAAAAGGAAATGTAATTCACTATAATTAGATTTTGTAAAACCCTAAAAATGACCAGGTACCAAAAATTTACTATAATCTGCAGAAAAGGAAACTTCTCAATCATAGGTTAACCTCTAGATCTGTATATATCTCTGCCTTTGTGTACAATTTGCTTAGAGAACTTTGTTGAATCCTTATATAAATCACTGCATTGATTATAACCAGTTGTTGGCCTACCTGTCCATCACTCCTGACTCGGTATCATTCATCAATAACATCTTAATAGCACATTAAGTTTAAAAAGACATCAAAGAGGGAAACTGGACACTAACGAAAAGGCATTCTGTTATACATAGTATTCAAATAGCACTGTAGAGACAGCAAGGTGAAATTTTGGGGAAGGTCAGGCTTTAGAAGATGTTGGATGGTTGGATTATGTTTTGCTGCTTCAGATTCTTGGCTGCTCTGCTGCCCATCTGTTATTTCTAGATGGAAAGTACCATGGAATCTGGAATGGCAGAGAGGTGTCATGTGTTAATTTGCTTTTAAATTTAAATATGTAAAGTAAGACATTTGTCATGGTCTATTTCCCACTGAAGGAAATCTCACTGGCAAATATTCAAAGTGATGAAACAGACAAAATAGTCTCATCTCAGACTGAAATTCATAGTAGTTCATAATTTTTAACACCAAGCACAGACCAGCTAGGGATCTTAATAATCTGCTTTTTTATTCTCTCTCCTAAAATGCTGAATCCATTTCAATCACAGCTGGGGACAAGGACAGCCAACAACAACACATCACTCCTAGCGTGATACTTTTTTATGTCCTCTTCTGGGATGCATCAAATGTTGATGACCAAATTATGACCCTTTCCACCTCCCTTCCTGAAAGCATATCATTTTTGCCAATAGCCATCACCTAAGGTTTGAAAAAATGTGAAGCATAGGATTCTGCCTAAAATATTAAAACACCTTCCTAAAAATATCAAATGAGTTGGCTCTTAAGCAGCTGCTGGTGACCTCAAAGCTGTCCAGTACTTGGCACCTTAAAGATAAGATGACAGTAAGGTATTGGTAAAGGCTGAGTACCTGAGTGTCAGGTTCCTCCTCTGAAAACTTCACACTGGTGGGCACTTAATCTGTACAGGAGGTGCACAGTCAAATTTGAATGTTGCCATGGCACAGAGAAAATGTAGAGCAATCTTGTTTACTTTCCAAAATGATGGTGTACTTGTGGCTTAGCCAGTTGTACATTCAGTGTTCCCTGAAGGAAAAGAAGACAGAAAGTGTCACCAAGGCTTACATAATTTTGAGTGAGCCACTGGGATCTGTTTCACTCTGTTCTCATAAGTGGGTAAGAAGTGATAATGAATGATCTGACGAAGATTTGAATGTAGAGCTTAAAGAATCACTGAAACATTTGTTTCAACAACTTCACAGTCTATTCAAGGCTTCCAGCCTTTCTCATTCTGCAGAACTGAGTGGGATCGTTTGTGGGAATAAACTTCCTTGTGAGGTTAGGATCAAATTCTGCTCTAGGTACTCTGGAAAAATCTTTGAATTTTCTACTTCCCTCCACTTTCAAAAATAGGCTGGGCTAAGGAGTAAGGCAGTTGTGGAAGGGAATAACCCAAACCTTCCTGAAAGAGAAGCCATATCAGATCTGGTTCAACGTTCTTCATTCTCCCACGTGTTCTGTTCTGTTATGAAAGCATCTGTCTACAACCAGAAAATGTAATTTTGTCTTCTACAAAAGTAGATCCAAGAAGTCATATTGAACACTTGATGTGTGATCACTGAGACAGGAAGTCTCTGAAGGACTTCAGAGGAGTATGAGGTAGGTCATGGAGCAAAAATCTGGAATCCAGTAAAGTCAATAGGCTCCTGACTTTGAACTTAAAGTTACACACTTCTTGTGGCCAACTTCATATACTTTCCCTTTACTTCAGACTTTCCCAGAACAAAATACAGAAGAAAACTGCTCCCCACTCCTGGGACCTTTTACAACTATTCAACAGGGTAAAAAAAGAAAGAACAAAACAGTGTTTAGTGTCTGAGTGGTGCAAAACCTATTTTTAAATTAGAAGTTAGTGTAGGCTGGTCCTTTCACTTTTGACCACTTCTGAGTCTGAGCAAAACCAGTAATAATGTTGCCAAAATCTCATCAGACAGTGTCATGAGGTGAATTTCCATGAATGCTAGTGATGTTTTGGCCACAAAACTTTTACTCATTAATGATGTATGGAATCATTCAAAGGTTTTTTGATTTATTCTTGATGAAATAGTTAATTGGTTTTTGTCACCCTCAGCTGTTCTAGAAAAGCCCTTGGGAATCATGAAACAGAAAAATCTGTGTCTTTATAAACATGTTTTTATTTCAGTGGGGCATACATGTTAGTCTGTCACTGAAGTCTTACTCCAGAAATAGTGAGTTGTTCCCAGCTGACATGCTGTTCAAGGGCTGTTGTAACACTGCTCATGTGTGCTAGAGTGTGAAGATTAATTTGTTTGAGGGACTAGTTACATGTGCTGAGATACATGACACATTAGCTGGCACTGGTTTTGATTTAAAAATCATAACAGAGAAACCACTAACAACCTTTAAGCAATGCCTCAACTATTTAGAGTGCATAAAAAGAAATGACATAAAATTTGTAAACTACACAAAACCCCACTAGAATGTTAGAATTTATTACAGCTGTGGGACTAAAAGTCAACTCGTTGGACTGAAGGGACTTAAATTATGGTGTTTTAATTGAGTTCAGATAAACTAATGAGTCAAAAGCAGCAATCTATGATAGCTGTTCTGTAGAATACCTGAAATAAAATGTTGGCACAATCACCTTAAAGACAGGCTCCTTTCTTAGCAATAAGTGTGAAAAACATTAGTACAAGAGATTCCACTGTCATAAGAAATCCAAAAAGAAAGTGCAAGAATAAATAGATGACACCCTAGCTCCTATCTTACCCTTGGAGGAAGACTCACTGCTTACAAAGGATGTAAATTGGCTAGTAGCATCCTTCATGACACAGTTGAAAAATTAATGCCTAACACCTTGTTCCATCAGCCAGATGCCTGTCATTTGTTCATCAACCCAGCTTCCTTATCAAGCACTAAACCACTTTCTTGAACTAGATTTATTTAAAATAACTTCACACTTCCTATGCTTTTCATGCATCCTCCCTTCAAACACGGTGTGTAGTTAATTTTGCATGGTCATACACACTCACTTCTTCAGCACATCCAGAGACTGCAGGATAAGATTGATCTTGTGTTACTTCAGTCCAGTGAAAGGGATTAAAAGGAGCAGCAGAAGCCAACTGAGCTGCCATCTTCTTCAGTTCTGCTGCAAAACAATGTAAGAGCAAATCCATTTATGAGTATACATCAGATTCAAGAAACTTGATACATAGACCAAGGCCTTAAAGTAGTAGTCTACTGTAGCCAGAGGAGAAGCACAGCACAGAGCAGTGGATCAATCCTCTGGAGGATTTTATGGAAAACTACAGCACATTCCATTCCTTTCTGTGGGAGCTCACACAGACATGAGAAGTGAATGTCTTCAGGGAAATTTTTGGACAGCTGAACTACTTGACTCATTAAGCAAAAATTTCTGCCCTCCCCTTCCCTCCCACCCACCCTCCCCCTCAGTCTCCTCCTCTCCTCCTCTCTTCTACTCCACTCCACCATTTTTAAAATATCATGGTGAACCACCTTCTAAAATTAATAGCTACCTGTAATTAAAACACTGCAAAAGTGGGAAAGATCCTTGCAGAATCAGAAGTGCTGCAAAGTATTCCATGCTCTTGTTGCTCAATTAGTTTTGTTTGCATAGAAGGTGGTGCACACACTTGTAAGCTTTTCCTCAGGTGCAAACAGAAGGAAAATAACTTTCACTCAAAATCTGATTAAGGATATAAAGTCATCCAGTCATCCCACGCTAGGCTGACTCAGCCTGGTCTGTAAAATCCATGTATGAGCTAAGGAAGCCACAGACTTACTAACACTGTAGTTTAAAAGCTTTATCTAAAGAGAATGTTGTTTGGTTATTTCAAAACTGTCTCATCTTTTTTCCTAATCCCTGTGAAGTATAACTTTCAGAGGAGATGAAGACATTTCAGGGTAAGTGCTTGATCTAAAGGCCAAATCTAAAAGGCATTTAGTCCCCTAACATGCATTTGAATGCTTTGCTTCCACTGGGAAATCACTATTCTACGTGCTATGAGTAGAAAACCAATAAGAATATCAGTAGGAGAATTTCAAGTGGCTTTTACATGCATGGTCAGAACCTTATAATGTTGCTTGTGCTGTTGGTTTTGGGGTGTTGGGGCTTTTTGTTGTTTCGTTTTTGTTGGGTTTGTTTTGGTTTTTTTTTTGCTAAGCCAAACTTCAGTAGTCAGCTTCCTTTCCTCCTAATCTGCAGCTGCTTGATGGACCATCCATCATCTTTATTACAGTGTCATTTCCATACGTCATTCTCCTACACTAATCAGAAGCAGACCAAGTGGGAAAGAAATTGCTCCACAGGGATGAGGTACGTTGCTGTAAACGATATGTTGAATAAGAGTGGAATTCAATGCAAGAGACACTGTGCTTGTTTACACATGTTAAACTGATGTCATTTATCTGCAGGACACATTGCAACTCTTTGTTGTGGTCATTTATGGCCATAATCCAACAACACTCTGCAGAAAGCCTGCAAGCAGAGAAGCAGTCCCACTGTTTCCACTATTGTCATTAAGTTACATAAAGTCAGTCACCCACCGTAGTGCTGTGATGAACTGGGACCCAGCAGCTTGAAAACAGAAGTTGGTCTATGAGCACTAAGACTGATGATGCCTAGTTTCTTATGAATACATATTCTGCATGCCCTATATCCCCACACTACAGTCACCCCAGCCTTTTCCAGCACCCTGAAGAACTTTCCCAAATGTCATCTGTTGCACCTTGCCCAAATCACCCACTCCCTCAGATACACCTTCAGCTCTTTTCATCTCCCACTTGCTAGCTCAGCAGGAGATAGGCAGTACATGGGAGTTTCACACTGTGGCTTTCCTGATCACTTGACTGACAGCTCCTTCTCACTTCATACAGCAAAGGTAGGATGTAAAGGTAAAGCCCTTCCTTCAGGGGTCCCTCAGAGTGTCTTCCTTCCTCCTGCACCCAATATACCAATTTCCATGAGTAATAGTAGCTTACTGTCTTTGAGTCCAATTTTGCTCTATCAAGTTTACTCAATGAATTCAACCTGTGGGTTAAAAAGTTATCAGAAAGATGCAGATGGTCAAACAGGTATCATGAGCAAAGAAGCCCTGTTTCCTTAGAAAATGTGGCTAGTTTGTATTCTTCAGCTAAGACAGCCTTCACTGTAGTTGTTCCATCACTTTTGCCTTCAGGGCAAATTTTGTCATCTTATCAAATGCCTGTTTTGCAAGGCAGTTATTATTAATGTAGTTGCTTGAGATATGTAGTCCTGGTGAACAGCAGTTCTTGGAATCAAGAGGATTTTAGGAACTCAGTTTCTTCATTTTTAAGTCATGGTGTGGGTAAAAGCAAGAATCAGCATGAACAAATAGGACACTGCTGAGGAACTTGAAAGAAAAATCAATAAGGATAAGCTAGTCAAACAAAAAGAAGTTAAACCAAACATAAACAGAAAGACAACCTTGACAAAAATAAGAATTCTTTATATTGTGGTTTACCCCTTGAGGTCATTACTAACCAGCCACCTGTCATTTGGACAGGCTTTAAATATTAATGAGAATATTAATAATAAGTAGGAGCTTAATATATACACCTCAGATGTACATTTTCTTCATGGTTTGCATAAAACTGTCCACTGCACACTAAGTATAATAGTTATCTTTTCAGCAGATCCCTCTGGTGTCTAAATCAAAGATATTCTGTATAAGCTTCCAGATGGTATTGGAAGTTTTATATCTTTAGCAATCAGTGAATGTCTTCAGGAGAGTAGCAGTAGGTATGGGAAACTCCCAGTCACATCTGTAAACAAAAGTATGCAATTATCCATAATTATACATGTCTAATTTATACAGTTATAAAGACATATGAACACAGATAAGATACATAATCAAACATATTCTTTGCTGCTGAAAGGCATGCTGTGATCTGTGAATTAATTACTTGTGTTTTGCCACTCAATACTGATGCCAGACCAATGAAGTCTTTTTGCATACTAAGGCTTTAATTTTTCAGTAACTACTCAGCTGTGAAACGCTGATCTTGTATTCAATTAAGTCCACTGGAAATTTGGACTGTTGATGCAGTTTAGCAGTTCAGTCCTTAAAAGCTGCATGCATTGGCAGTGATGCAACTAAGATGGTCTCACGTATTTGCAAGGCTATGATTTTATAAATCAATTGCCTAGGATAACTGCAGATAAATAGGAGGCCATTGGAAGAGGAGAAGAATGCAGCAACAAAATACACAGTATTTTTTGGCTGGCTGAAGTCATAGCTTTTTGCCTGGGTAGAAGTAACAACCTCATCTAAGGTCATGTTGGCACTTTGTCCAAATCCGTAAGGAAACACACAGTTCCATTCTCTTCCAGGAGCAAAGGCAGGGAAATGGAGTGTGAGTGAAGAGAAACTAATAACACATCTGCCAAGGGAAGGAGGTTCTTCCCTATGCCTGAGAAAAACCATGCCCTGAAGCCTAGGAGGCATGACACTAGACTTCTAACAGTGACGAGAAAGAGATACTACATACGTGAAGCTCAGTAAGGCAAACTAAAGGGAAAGTGAGGGCGTATTTCCCATCCTCCTGCTCAGGTGATTCTGTGTTGTTTGCTTCAGGATCTGAGCAGTTTCTAGACATTTCTCAGCTCATTCCTAAACACTGACATCCTGGAGCATCTTTTCTAGTTAAGCCAAGCATATACTGTTCTGAACTATCTAAAATAACTTGACAAAGCTTAACTTTAACTTTCATAAAGAAGCTGAACAAAATCCTTAAGTTCCTAGAGGCCAAATCTGTAGAGCATTATTTGAGGCTTTTATTTCTAGTACAACAGCACTCATTCCAAATTTCATGAGGCCACAGCCCACTATTCCAAGGACTAGGCCAACTCTGTAGGTCCCATTTTCCTAGAAGATGTCAGGCTATCATCTATGGAGGCCATGTCTTTTTACTGATGATACAAATGATACCTGACCAGCAGCACCACAAACTTGCCCTCCTCTCCTCCCCACTTCCCACCCCAAATTCTCACCAGTGACTCTCCTGTATCGGTGAGAGCGCATGTCAGTCCTCACACTGCAGCTGCCAAAAAGCTTGTGAATGGTGCTCATGATTTCTGTAATGTGGACACCTGCCCCATAAAGTCTGGCCAGAGACCACCAGCCAATTCTGTGCTGGCCACCTGACAGTAGAGCACAGCAACTCCCCTTCCTTTTAAAGCATGTGCATGTGTGTGTCTCTGTGTGGGTCTGAAAGGGCATATTTCTTCTCTTTTATTGGTCTTTTTTTTCTCCTACTGCCAGATAAACAGCATGGGGTAAGAATCTGTTTCATGCCTGACAAATTTTTGTATTTATTAACTTGCCATTCTTTTTACTCTTGATAGAATTTGACAGGCAAGCAGACAAGTACCTAAATTAACTTAGCTTCCAACCAGCACCTAAGCAGGCCAAGAATAACACACAGATAAATTGGAGGGGTTGAGGATGGTGATGGAGGGGGCAGGGAAGAGCATGAGAGAAGGGAAAAAAGTGAACTTTGGACTGGAGAAGTTTAAAAAAAAATAATTATTCAAAGCATAACAACATGACAGAAAGCTGCCAGAAAAACCTCATCCATGTGAGGAGGGCAGTGCATACGCAGTGGGAAAAACCCAGACGCACATTTGACTCTGGGACAAGATGGATTTCAAGGCAAGACAACTTCGTAAATGGAAATGAATGTAATGACCTCAGCTCAGGTCGCCAGAGAGTAGAAGCCCACCAGGTTATGAAACTACTGTCAAATTAGGCATGTTTGGCAGCATGAGCATTTGGGAGAGGCCCAAGGATGAGCAAGTTCTGAGGATTTGATTTCATTTTGAAGGAGGGTGGTCTTTCCACTCCAGGGTCAGCAGCAGGACAGTGTAGTGGGTGTAGAGGTGGAAAGGGAAGCATACAACTTGGCTGACTGTCACGACCTCTGGATAATTGGAGACTTAACTTTCCATGTCTCAACACTCCCTAAATCTTCCCATACAAGCCAAGTTGCCGAAAAAATAGATGGAGGAAATTCTTCCTAGGTGGAGGAAGGTACATAACAGACGTGTTGTGACATTCTTCCTTGTCATCTGTCCTGTCACAACAGACATCAGTTATTAAAGTCTGTAGTACAAGGGCTGGTTTTGATTGTTCACAACTGAAGCTGTAATAGATAACATGTCAAACTGGAAGCACTTGGAGAGTGTGGGAAGGGAGTATAGTGAGTATTGGTTAGACTTGTAAAGAACAGTGAGTTATGTCTGGAGCAAAGGGGTGTGTGCACACACACATGTACTTGGAGCTACAATTTGTGTTTCAGATGCATCACATCTCCTTCAGAGCAATCTTCACTTCTTCATCCCATGCCCCTTCATGATAAGGCAAGGGAAAAAACAGTGAAGTAAGGAAAAATCACTTGCACAGCAATAATTATAGTGTGTATATGCCTACAGCTAAAGCAAATAGCATGAAAAGCTTGTCATGCAGATCAGAAGCCAAACTCCCCAAAGCTCACAGAGGTTTAACAAACAGATTCAAGTCTGGGATGAAAAGAGGGCTTCAGAACTGTTCCCTTTGCTACACAAAAATTGTAATTTGGTAAGGTGGCTAGTGAAAAGCAATAAACTTTTAAAATGTAGATATATGTGAAATAAGAGGTGGAATTTTACTTTTATGAAGAATGAGAGAAAAATGTCCCGGCCAAGCTTGTGAGTTTGCATTTGCAGGAATCGTATAAAGTACTGCCACTTGAAATGTTTTCTCAGGAGAAGTAAATATTTAATGTTATACTTAAATATCCTAAGTAATTACCCATGTTCCTCTAAAAAGTGCCCCACAGGGTGTCTCAAGACTGTCTCTTTCTGATAGACAGTAGCTGTGCAGAGAGGCACCTCATGCTGACATCCTGTTTCAGGATCTGCCAGTGAGCTGAAGGGTGGAGCACGATTGCTACAGCAACAGCACGTCCAGCTGCAGATGTACGTGCTGCCATGAGTTTAAGCAGAGGACACATAGGTAGGCAAAAATACCTGTGGTGATAAATTACGCATGAAAAAATAAGTGGCCTCCTTCCTGCGGATGCTGTCGAACCTGCTTGGCCCATGCCAATGGCACATCGGGTATTTTAACATGCACAGAAGCAAAGCATTTACCACTTGGATGCATGGTACTTATCCTTCATTACTTCCCAAACTGTGGAACCAGTCTTAAAAGACTTTGTTATGCTGTTTCAATGTTTCATGTCCCTTAAACTGTAAAAACTGCTATCAGTGTAAAGATAGAACTTGTAATAGATCAGGCATTTTCTTTAAGATGTGTTCTGTTCTGCATTAATTGCATTTTTTTTTTTTTTTGGCCATTTCTTTCCCCCATCTGCTCCTTCCTTCTTTTCCTACAAAAGAAATTAAAACCAAAAATCAACAGCTAGCTCTACAGAATCCTTTGCAAATTGGTTCAGTGTACTGAAGCCCAAGAAAGCCATCAATGTTATGTGGCAACGTAGCTGGAAAGGTAGAATGTAACCCATATTTCAGTATTTGCTTGCTTATCTTCCACCTTTCCATTCCCACAGCATGGCTGTGCCTCAGAAACAGGTTGCCAGTTGGTATTAGAGGGTTATTTCCTACTTCAGGAACAACCCTCACAATGTATCCCCCTCTAATTCATGAATGTGACTTTGAAAGAGCCAAACAAATGATTGCCCCTCAAGAGAATTCCTCTGAAGTTTTCAGCCAATTAAGTTCAAAGCATGCTTGGGCAGGTCTTTGGGAGCTTAATTGGTGCAATATAAGAAATGATGCAGTGCAGACAGGATCATTTAATGCTTAAGATGAAGTACCCACTATTGAATATCTGAGTTTGGATTTAAAGAGCTCTGAATCATCTAGGATGTATATAATGCAGGAGGTTTGGAGAATTTTGCTTTACTCTTTAACACCACATTGCTTACTTATTCATTTGGGTGTGTGGGAGGAACCAAAAAATGGTCTGCACTTCAGCAGCTTCGTCGTATATCAAAGATTGGAAACAAAGCTGATAATTCTTTGCCTACTGTATGGAAGATTTCAGTAATGTTTCCTCTTTTTAGTCTATATCTGGCTAAATAATTTTATGGAAAGAAGATGCATTGCATAGCAGTGATACATCCAACTACTAAACCAAGAGGACTGAATAGATCACAAATGCAACTTCAGGTCTCAGCTTCTGACCCTGACAACACACAAGGAAACCTCACTGATTCATTGTGATGTTTCCTAGTTTCTTAAATCTTCTTTCTGAGAAAGATTTAAAAAAACCCAGTTTTAGGAGATAATGCTTAGTGAGACTGATATAGCCATCATTGTATCATGACATGTTTGTCCATGAGTTTAAAGACAGACTTACAGTCATGATTGACTGGTACTGAGCTTGGCTTGAGTAAGAGCTGGGGTCCAATCAGACAACCAGCTCTCACAGGGAGTTTGGCCATTCAGGCAATGTCATCCTAAGGATGTATCAATGGGAGCCAGGCCACATACAACAGCAGCAAAGGTTTGCATATATCCAGGTTCTTACAACTGCTGTTGGGAAACCCAAAATCTTGTTAGGTATTACTTTACTTAGTGCGTGACAGGGGCCAAAGTGCTCTTGGCACAGAGGGATGGAGAAGACATTCCCCATGCCCTCCTTAAACCTGCCATCTGGATCTATTGATGCTTGGTGTGAAGGTCCTAGAAAATGACTCAATATGACTGGAGGTTGAATGTGCCCTCCCAAAGAAGCCAATGTGGACAGAAATGAGTGATAATCATATTGACTGTTCCTTTTTCTTATTTCAACAGCTGATACATAAAAACATTTTGAGCAAAGTAGTGAGTAGAGTTAAATTCTGTATTAACTCTGTATCCTAGACTGAAATGTTAGCTTTTCTATTCCTCACCTTGCTAAAACTTTTGTCCCAAACTTAAGAGTCACCTCTGCCAGGCCCCGAGAACTACTCAGCCCCAGATCAGAACAGAGCACACCTATCACCATCTTGGCTTCATCTCGAGTATCCTCAGTTTCAAGTTGCTGCAGTCTGTTTTTGTGGGACATGTTTTCCCCATCAAGCACATCTGTAGGGGAATATCTGTTTCTCTTCCTCAGCAATACTCCCCTGCCACTTCTCACGCTGTCAAATGCTCATTCAGGTGCAGAAAAATGAAGTCTCTGTATAGTTTTAATTTAATTGTTTGCAAGTATCTGAAAATTAGGAACAACTTGCCTGGCAAATGCTGCAGAAGAAACAAGGGGACTTAATATTTTATTGAAGCTATTAAGGTGTAGCTAAAACATTTGTCTGTTTCTCTTCTGCTTTTTCTAGCCATGGCTGGCTGCACTTTGGAGCTCAGGGTACAGTTTACTAACATAAAAAATAAATGAGTCCCATAGATCTGTGTTAGAAGGGTACTAGCAGCATTGCTCAGGCACTTGTGGCTATTTACATTCATTTACAAGCTTTTTACTCCAGATGTTGACTTTTTCTGTTTCGATATAGACATGTAACAAGTGCAGCCTGGGACTTGAAACACCCATTCTCACATAACCAGTGAGTTAGAGTTTTGCCCTGAATTATTTAGGCAGCCTGGGTAACAAGGAGATCGAAATTTTCCATTACTGCTTCTGTTACATGTGGAACCCAGTATTTACAGTTGGAGGAGATGAATCCATACAAGGTTTCACTTTGTGCTTCCACTGAGTGGCCCTTTGCTTGCCTTTAGTCTAGTCTTCACACGGGCACATTGTATTATTTGCAAAATACAATAAGAATTTAGTATTGTTCTGTGACATTGTGAAACAGAGGCAAAAACATGATGCAGAAGAAGCACTGTTTAAGCAGGGAGAATGAAGAGTAATCCTTATATGCTTAAATTATGTGAGTAGTCTTGCTTTTATCTGTGAAGGTACAGGAAAGATAGCACAAAATCCAGAACATTTATAGAAAGAATCAATTACTGTATGCATGAATATACTAAAATTTTAAACCTCATGGAAGAAATAAAAAATGCAAATAGGCTCAGCCATTCCTCACATCTTCTCCCTCATCAGTCTCCCCAGATTTTATTTGTTTTGCATGCTGTAGGGAAACATCTATTTTCTCTTCCTTCCTTTACTTGGTGCTGACTTCCATTAGAGTGCCTGAAGAATTATGGTGCACCACGGCCACTTCTGCTGGCAGTCTCTTGAAGAGAAGCTGTGAGTTCTTGCATTCCCCACTGCCTCTGGCCCAGGAAACTTCCACACCACAAATTGCTGGGGACATGGGAGAGTATTCGGAAGGGTCGTCACTGTATTTGTGCTATTATATTCTTCCTCAGTGTGACTGCTGGTTGAGACAAGCTGTTGGGACACTTGGCTGATCTGCTGTGCCTATTCTTTGGTTCGCTCAGATTTTAAACTCCACTAGAAACTCTTGGTTTATTTTAATTCTGGATGCAGTAATGAACAGAGGAGCGGGCTCCCCTGGCCACCAAGACATTCAGCAGTATGTGTGTCCATGAAATAGGACACACATGCTTTCTGCTTGTCCTCTGAGACCCTTACTGTGGTCTTCCAGAAGGGCTAAAAAAGGGACAGCAATAGCCATAAAAGCACAGCCGTCTAGTTGAAAAGGGGCTGTGGCTGAGAGAGATGAATTACAAAACCCTTGGGCAAGCCTGGGGCAAGCAGAAGAGCAATAATGCAGGGCACTTACTCCATGCCTCATGCATGTTTGAAAACATCTAGACCACAGGGCCATTTTTGTGTGAAGTAACAGATGGATGGATGCTAGCCAGTGTTTTTCCATAGATGGATTGACAGGCAAGTAAGCCATGTGTAAAGGCTGCATGATGGAGCAATTGCACAACTCCAGGACAGTAGTTTGCCTGTGAGAAAGAAAAAGACCTTCAATCTCTGCGTTTCAACATAGTTCTGCATAATTATAATAAGGGTTGTATAAGAAAATCAGGCAATCTATTTAAACTGGCTTTATACTGTACATCTACTAATACCTTTGTCCACAGTAGTTTGTAAATGTCATTCTAGTGACAGGAATACTTTCCTTATTTCTCATCAAGTTTTCCCAGCTGAATTTAATCCTATTACTCTACAGAGTAAACTCTATAATTTCATTCCCTTCTAGGGGTTATATTTTTCAAGGTTCTGTAGAGTCTTACCTTTCCCCCCCGTCCCCCTCCTTCCTCTGTCTGAGTTATTACTAAGCCAGGCTGTAGACAAGTGATTGGTTGAATCCCTAAAGCAAGTTATGACAGACATGCATAAAACAAATACATGTATACACACCCTCAACCGCCCAGAGCATAGACAGGATGCAGTCAAAGCTCAGCAATTACTGCTCCTCACTGCTTCAGACTCTGACACATAATAACATGCTCTGACCTAGCTGGGAGTGTCCCACTAATCCTAGAAATTTTTTAGTCTTTAAATTGCACACATGCAAGAAGCTGACATCTCCAGACTGTAGTAAAATCTGGAGAGAAAGGAAAAAAAGAAAAAAAAAAATAAATTTTAAACTACAATAAAATGCATATTTAGAAGCTTATTTGGTCTGATTAATTCCTTGTGCAAGGTTACTACACACAGACAGATGTAGACAGATGGATACATATACACACAAGTTTTCAAATGTTCTGCTTTTTTGTCAGATACAATGTCAGGAAAGAAGACAACTGCTTGTGGACTTGGAAGATTCCCCGTCTGCTTTGATGTGTAGAAGATTTTCTGTACAATGGTAGCCAATTCCTTTCAAGCCAAGTTTTATTTTGTATGATATCCAGTCACATAAATACAGACTGCCCAGACACATTTTCAAAGGTGCCCACCTATCTAACTTTGAAAGCTGGGCACTTCTGAAAGATCTTAATCAAAATTCAGAGTGGATCCCTTTTGGTGGTGCTCTTCTTTCTTCCAGCTAGAAAGTAGGAACCATAAATTCTTTCTACAGGGTGCAAAGAAAATGATACAGAATTTAAATGAGAAAGTTCCCTAGGGCTTGAATAAACTAAAAAAGAAGGCAGCTTATATAATGGGTTGGGTTGCAGAGATCTTGCATTAAGAGAGCTCTCTCTCATATTGGGACCATCACAGAGTGCTATGTTCCACATTAATTTTTAATTAATCTCCATATATTTATGCCAATGTGTTCACCTTTTGAACTAAAAGTCTCCCACTCCTTCAGCTGCAAAAATAGTTCATGTGGCAGGGAAGGCCACCAGTGAAAGTTAAGTGATGTACATCATCCGATGCTCTGCTAAGCCAGCATAAGAACTGCACAAGGAATTGGTTCTGGGGATGGTTTTGTGGCACAAGAAAGCATTTCTCACCATGGTCATCTTTCCGTTTTGAACTGGAAATGTCTGTATTGAACCCCTTCCTCTTTTCTGAGTCCCATCTGCTTAGAGATGGGAACTTAGCTGGCTTTATTTAACTGCAAAACCGGGTTGACCTCAGCCTATTCATCGCCTGTGACAAATGAGCCCTGAGTGAATGACAGCATGTTAAAATTGCTAGATTGCTACATTGCCTTGTTTGGGCCTTGCTTGGCTGGCTACACTCCTCAGGACTCCTAATACTATTAACAAATCATCAGGGAACACATATTTGAGCTTTCTCAGCAGGAATTTTACTAAATATTATTCAGCTAAAATGTTTAAAGTAGGTTCTAGATTTCAAGCAAATTCTCATATCAAATACAGATAGAGCGTGGAAGCAACTGGAATAAAAGCCAATGTTGAATCAGTTCTCCCCAGAAGAACTATAACAGCCTTCACACAAGAGCTGCCTGCAAAGAAGCATTCATTTAGATTTCACTTGCAAATACTTAAGAGATGCTTTTGCTGTTGTGTGACTACCTGTTTGATTTTCCCTTTGCTGCACATCTGTTCCACAGCATCTGGGCGTACTCTTTTCAACTATGCAAGCAGGACCTACACCAAAAAGAGGAAAGAAAAAATCACACTGCCCTCCAGGGTCCTGTGAATGTCTAGGTGAGAAAGAAATCTCTATCTGCTGTAACCACAGGTTTGTAGGTATCCTGAAGGATGTTTCTAAGGTAAACACAGTACAGATAAGGTCTATCAGCTAAAGTGTCATAAAACACCACACCATGCAAAACAGCCTTGCTGTAAATTTAGCCACAGAGACTGTAGGAACTGTAACTCTTGCTCTGCAGCACTACCCAAAGTTTTGGCATTCTTGTAGCCCTCTGATATGAATGTGTGTCTTCCCCAAGGCTGTATCTGCCTGTGCCTGCCCAAATGTATGTGATGGGGATGTATGCCACTGTAGCTGCATGAATGTCCAAAAGCCTCTGACTAGAGATCACTATTCTCTGGTAAAAAGTACAGGTAAAAGAGATCTTTTTTTTTCTTTTCTCTGAAGACTTTAAGATATTTTCAGCAAATATTCCAGAAGTTTTCATTTCTTGTTACATTTTTTAAAATTGTATTTTAAAAAAATTTTGACTTTCTGATGAACACTTCCATTTACTTGACATAAAGATTTCCCTAAAAGCCTAAACTGAATTGCTTAGGTGGAAAATATGTGGTTTGTTCTACTTGCTGGAGGTAAATTCTTGTGAAAATAATGACTGATGATCAGCTCTCCTTGTCAACAGTAAAAAAAAGATCTTATTACTGGTATTCTGCTTTTTTTCTCCCTCTATATAGTCCTTCCAATATTCTTAGTGAGACCTGAATACAGTTATGAAAATATAACTTTTATTTATACCTGATATCAAGCAGGGGCTTTGTTTAGGGGAAAAAACAAACCAAACCAAAACAGACCAAATGAAAACCAAAACCAAAGCTCTTTGTTCCAATGGAACTAGGAAACTATAACTGCTGTGTATATAAGAAACTGGCTTGCACAGTGTCTGCAGTGATCTTTCAAAATTACCAAACCAAACTGAGGCAAAATTTATGCTGAATATATGAGACCTGAGCAGAGCCGTTGCCTAGAAAGAGTGAAAGTCATAACAGCATCAAATTTAACAGGAATTCTGCCACTGACTTCTCAAAGAGCAAACTTAAGGCTTTCTACCCATTAGCACTACATATTTTTGTCCCCAAAGTGTTCTGAGCTATGTGGTCCTTTTTTGCCTCACACGCACAATGCTTCTGTTCTGTACTTCCCTTTTTCTCCTACATCCTGCATCAGCAATGACACAGAATAATCTCTAAATAGAAGCAGCAGGTAAATAAAATACTTTAAAGTAATTCTTGTTTTATTAAATATAACAGGTGAAGGGAACATCTGCTGTAGTTAAGTTCCAAAGTCCAGTCTAATATTATTTTTCAGGTACTTTTATGTTTCTTCATTGACAAAGAAATTTTCAAAACTCATAATCATACAATAAAGAAATGTGTTTCCATCCCCTCATTCTTGAATTCTTACACACACACAAAAAAAAAAAAAAATAGAAAACAGACTGTCCTTTCTCAGTGAAAAAGCTTAAAAATGGCTGAAGCAAAAATCTTCAAGGTATGTTGCTTCCTAAAGCATCCTTGATGCACTTTCTGGGGATATTAATTAAAAGATACAGGCATTAGGGATCTCTTTTTTTCTTTTTTTCACATAACTGTGTAGTAATTAAGACTACTCTTTCCAGACAATCTGATTTTAAAATAACACTAACGTTGACGAGCAAGATAGGCCTTCAAGTTGTTCAGTTCTGGGGGTTTTTTTGAGTTTTACCTTGCTAACTCATAACAACTACAGCTAAGAAAACCCAGGTGGATACATGAATACCTGCAAAGTCAACAGAGACTGGGATTCTCACTCTGTCTGGAGCTGTACTTCTTGTGTGCTAGAAGCCTCTCATAGCTGTTTCCAAAATTCACACCAATGCTTTGTAAAAATGCAGTGTCCTCACACACTCTTTTCCAGGGCAAATGTCAAAAAAAACCCTCAGTAATTAACAATTAAAATTAACATAATATGTTTTTCCAGATATTTATATCCAGTCAAAAAAGTAGCCAGCCAGTGTTGTTCAGTAAAGTTCCTGCAATACCTCCCTTTGTTGTGTGTGCCTTCAGGTCTCCTTAAACTATCAATATCATCTTTGCCCAACTGAAGCAATTAAGGAATCTATTAATTCTATTTGTGCTGTTTGACTCTGGAAATCTTCACAGGCAGTTCTGCTTCTGTGTTTTACTGCCACGGCTGTGCTGTCCAAAAGTATAACTTCATGTGCACACATGCAGATGTTCTGTTTTCCATCTAGCATACAGCTAGATACTGAAGATAGAACAAAAACTGATGCCAGACTCTTCTTCGAAGACATAGCTCCACATAGAGGGCTGCATTCTTAGGTTATTTATATCTGTGCCTAAATTAAGGTTTCTGTTCTTTTCTACCAAGTTACACATCAGTCTTGTAGATTCTTCCATTACTTCTCTGATTCCCAGAAAACTACCTTACCTGAACAGTACTATTCTTATCTTTCTCATTTATGGTTACATTATGTGGGACACCTGAGTCCTTTCTTGGCTACACTCTACAAAGAAAATATTCCCTGTCCTGCTTCAGTAAATTCACACACACCTCCCCTAACAACAAGAAAAAAAAAAAAAAACAACAAAACAAAACAAAATAACCTTTGTAACTTTCTTTTTAAACTCATCGTTAATTCCTCTCCCTCAAGCAATATTAGGAAGGGTGTTTTTTCCATGAAGTTACTCACTTGTAGTTGAAATTATTCTTCAATGTGGGTTAGCCTGTAATTTCACCTATTTAACTTCTATTACCTTGTAGTTTTACTGCAAAGACAGAATGGCTTTCTGTCTGGGTCATTAAAAATAAATTAGTTCCATTTGCAGGCTCATGGTCCATTCCAGTTCTGAACGATTTCTGTGATGAATGTGAATCTTTTAGTCACATCTCTCAGAGTGCTCTTGTGTTTCTCAAAATACTGATCATTGTCTTAGACTATGATGCGTATCACAGCTCTATTCACTGATTTTTGTGACTTCTGACAAACTCTGCAAGGCATTTTGCAATAAATCTCAGTTTTCAACACTCCCTCAGGCCTTTTTTTTACAGTTTTCCTTACAGGAGTCAAACAACATGTTTTATGGCTTTGTTTTTAAACCATTTTGCTTCTGCCTCCCTATCTCCTGTCTTTAATACTGCTCTCTAATGAAATAGCCAGAAAATACTGAGAACAGCAAGTACCTCAGAAATAATTACTGTCAAAAATCAGATTATCACCTGAAGGTCTGTCTAAGGTTGATATGTTTTTAAAGATATAGACTAAGGTACTACCCAAAATATTCTCAGCTGTCCTGCATATACCTTAGAGAGTCTGACTTGGTCAGAGTTGTTCCATTCTTCAGTTATTCAGTCCTTTACTGCTGGTGTTATATATTACCCAGCACTGTATTCTACTTCAAATAGCTTACTGGCAGCTCAAAACATCCTTTTGTGAAACACAACTATCCAATTTAGATCAGAGTCTCTGAAAAGTGTGGATCCTTGTGGTTGCTTGGTTGAACAGTGAATGTTAAAGGCTATAGCAGGGAA
>NW_008622108.1:159582-171472 GCF_000691845.1 Merops nubicus
AACCAAACTGTGAAAAGTCTGTAAAACAGTAGACTTGCATTCCATGCTGTCTGAAACGCCTGCAGCATGGTTAAAACTGGCTAGGTTTCCAAAAGGTTTGAGATTTTCAAAAGACATGGACTTGACAAACTGAAGTAGGGGAGTAGGAGATTTTGATCTTTGCATCCTCTGTTCCATGTCATCCTTCTCCACTTCAGCTTCCAGGAAATGGGATGGTGAGGGATACATCACTGTCACTCTCCAGTAGAGCACTTCCCACATCAAGACTCACTTTCAAGAGCTTCATTTGTAGGCCAAAGGAACTGCTATATTTCAGTCTGGTGTCATGCCTTTGCCTTCCTCCCAATTGAGAAATACCACTCTGGAATCATAGATGATGTTATGCATTTACAACAGCTTGAAGTGACTTATTAAAGAGGTTGCTTAAAAGATTTAACCCTTGTGGGTGTATATGCCAGAGCACGAGAAGTTCACATATTCTATCAAGAAAATAATAAAACAAGCCTTAATCTCACTGACTTTCTCTATGCAAGACAGAAGGTAAGGTTTCCTGTAAGCTTTTAAAACGCTCTAGGAAGACTTTTTTCTATAGTCTGGAGAGAGGGAGATGAGGAAAAAAGTGTTTAAATACATAATTTAAGCAGATTCCAAGAAGAAATGGAGCCTTTCAGTGATTTTTGAGATGGCGACTGCTTCTCTAATGCCATATTGGCATAGCAGTAATGGAAAATATGCCTCAGTGGAAAAAAAAAAGGAGGCAGTTTCATCATTAAAGGTGTGGCAAAAGGTTTTGTAAATTAAATCATAAATCAGTCAACTTTTACTTCAATTAGCCCAGCCAAAAATACTCCTATTAAAAAAAAAGTCACTTCAGAGTTTAAGGAAAACCATAAATCATTCCTAATCGCAGATTTTAGTACCTTAGAATAAAGTACCCTCCCAGTACTGCCCACCATGCTGGCATCTGAGTGGAGTTAATAGGGAGCTTGCCAAAATTTTGAAGTGAAAACCCTAATGGTATTACTCTTTCATTCAAAAAACACATTAGAGACCTTGGCTATAAATCCTAGGTGACCTATGGCACTGTTTAATCAATTTACTTCACGCTGTCAAGGGAGATAGTGTACACATTAGCCAGTGGTCCCTTTCTCTACACACAGAGTAGACTATACCACCTTCCTGACAAATGCAACAGCCAATTATTGAACAAATTCACTTCAGTGTTTTAATTAAAGCAGTATTTCTTAATTGAATTTGTGACACCGTGTCAGGTTGCTCAGGTTTCGCAGTCGACAAGCTCTGAGAAATAGAAGTTAGTTTCCTTTCCAGTTTGCATTAATGTTGTGTATTATGGAGACCAGACTTGTGCTTTTGATCCAGGACAAAACTTATATCCCACTTTTCAGAGAAAATCATCCACACCTGGGATGGTCTTTTAGAAGTGGACAATGAACGTATGCCAGAAAACACAAAACATTCTTTTTCTGAATCCAGCTGGTTCAGAGAGCAGAAAGTCCTAGAAACACTGCAGAAAAAAAAGTGACTCTGCTGTGTACTGTACCTCTGAGAGAGTGACAGATGAAAGCACTCGAGTAACTTAAAAATGGGGAGTGTCAGGTCCTTATTCAAGGAAGGAAGCCTGCCACAGTTATGCCTGATCCTTATCCTGCACAGCACCCAACAATTAACTGTTGTTGATTATTACTGCTCTGAAAATCACTGCACAGCTTAGCCACAACCATCTCCATTTCCATCTCTGTACTGCCAGCACCATAAAACCTCTAACAGGACAAAGAAGGAGCAAGAACAGGAAGAACCTCCAGCTCCAAGTCACATCATAGTGTCCATATCGCTGAGACCTTCCTCAGCATTTCCTATAGGACTTCTGCTGGCCTACCTCAGGAGAGTAGGTTTTAAGTTGAGAAAGCTTGTTATTTTTCTGTCTTTGCTCAGATTTATGATGAACAAACTTCTCTCCCAAGCCCTTGTTTCCCATACAGAAAGCATGTCTGTAATTTCATCACATCGTTCTACCAGTAGAAGGTGTTCCTGATGGGAACGTGAAACAGTAATGCAAAGATCCACTTTTCAAAGCAGACATGAATAATTATCTCTGTGCTACTAAGAGATTTAGCTGATGTTCTTCTGAGCTCAGCAGCTAGCGAGGTGAATCTGTTTAGGGGTAAAGAAGCTCTTCAAAAAAACTCTTCTAATATAATGTGGTCTTCAACAAAATCAGTCTGGTCTCAAAATTTTCTGACTGTCTGAAACTTTGATTTTCTTCAGAAAGCCAAATATTTCTGACCACAAAAAAAAAAGAAAACAAAAAAACATCCCTTCCATTTGCAACTGGGAAAAAAAACACCAGTAAGGGCAGCCTAATGGATTCAGGATTAGTCATTATGATTCACTTCATAAACAACAGTCCTGGTTATTGTAAGTTTCCTATATCTAGCTATCTAGTTTCCTTTGGGAAACCTATAGTTAGTTGAAAACAGAACCAAATCTAAGGCCTCAGTCTTTAAATTTAGGCTTCATATTGAGTGACATTTTGTGGCCTCTTACTGGCTGAAGATCCCTAAATTATTTTCTGTGGAAAGTCCAACATGTCTCTCCTGACTTTAACAATCATTAATCTTCAAAGCTCTCCATTGTTCTGCATTCCCACCAGGCAGAGAGCACTGTGGTCAGGACAAGCTCTGTGTTAGTAGAGAGGACTGCAAAGTTATTGTTTGGTTTTATTTTAATTCCTCTTTTAACGTGTACAGTTTTCATCATGTAGCCTCCTTTTGTTTCAGCTCTAGGGTTGGGTTTTCTTTTAGTCATTAATTACTTGATTATTGCTCCATTTTCTTATACGTTTCCCTCTTTATGATACTGTTGCCTGCTTCAAAGGGAATTTGATTTCTTTCATGGTATCTTTATAATGCTGGCTTTCTTTCACGGTATATTTTAAAATGTTCATCAGCTTTGAGTTTTTATTCTTTATAGTGGTTTGAAAAATGTATTTGCTGCTCATTAAAAGTACCAGACCATGACAACACTGGAGACAGAAATCTTCTCTTTCTGCTGCCCTTAGAGTACCTATTCAAATTATACAGGACAAGGCACTTCTATGAAGTTTTCCACCTTCACAACTACCTCAAATACTGGATAAGCCTTCATGTCCTAAGAAAAAGATAGTATTTTTTTTACCTTCATGAACAGTGTGTGAAGGTCTTGATTAATTACAAAGAAACATTCAAAGTCTGTGCATGATCTTTAGAGTTATGTTGATACCCTTTCAGGGAGGCAAAAAAAAGCAGGAAAGAAGGAACTTCAAGAAGTTTCCAAGTGAAGGAAAAAAACAGAACAAAGAACCAGGTAAGTGTAACCTACCATGCTTATGCTTGGAGATGTCGTATTATTATAGAGGCCAACGTGTGCTCCAGGTACCTTGTGTGTCATTTCTCAGCAGAATGAGCCTTCCTTTCAGGGGGCTGAGACCACCCAGGTGAATGGGGAGTACCTTGGGATAGACGGTCACCTCAGGTGGGTCTGCCAAACAGGAGTTTCCCTACTGCTGCTGAGAATTTAATTCGTACTCATAAAAGGGTCTCAAGACATCAGACCTGGACACCCAAGCTGGAGAGAACCTCTTTCCAGGAGTTTCTTAGGACTTTCTTGTATAACTCAAGTTTCTGCCTACATACCACCGGTGAGAGCAAAGAGCAGCTGTTAAATTTTTTCCTCCTGTGTGTGAGTAATAAAAACTCCTGGCTTACCTTGAAGCCCCTCTAATTGATTCCCTAATACTGCCAGTGAATCCCATATAATCCTGCAGTCTGCCTGCTTGAAAGTCAGCAGCAGAGTCAAGTCTTGCAGGGCTTTCCAAGCCTGTGTGGTCACCCCATTCATTACTCATGAAAGAGACAGCGAAAGACCTGAATCTCAGGAGACCCTCTCATCTTTACTTTACTCTGTTTGTTTGTTTATTTTGCCACAATACCAGCAGCAGCCCAGGCAATCTCAGAGGAGAGCATTGCTCTTAAGATCAGTTTTTCTAGAAAGAGCATTCAACTTTTGGGTTGCCATAAGCCTTGTTTTTGAACTAGTTAAGCCAAGATTTTTCTCCCCTTCACCACACCTCCTTTCTTAGTGTAAAATCGAGTAGAAGCAAAGTAAAAGTAGCAGCGCTTATTTGTTTAATACATAAAAATAACAATAACACTGTACATAAATGAAAAGGAAGGGTACTTCCTGTAAATTTCTGAAAGCTTCTGAAAATAGTCTCAGGACTCAGCCAAAATTAATACTGCTATGCAGCCAGAATTTCCATGAAAGCTTCTATACCAGGGTGTCTGTACAAGTAAATTTGTGCAAATAACTAGAGCCTCTTTTTTGGCCAAAGTTCTGTTGCTTCTCAACAAATGAATTCCCTTTTTTTCTTACTGTAAAGATGGCAAGAGCCTTTTTTTACTTTTGCCCAAAAGATATTCCAAACAGTTCTGATATAAAGAGAAGTGTGTTGTTTCATTGGAAGTTTGACTACTGCCCCGATGTATTTGGTGCAGCAGGCAGCTGCCACCACTGGGTTATTCAAGACAGACTCATGGGAGCTGACAGCTCTACCATGCCATGGCCATCTGGCACAGTTCACTGCCAAACAGACCGATGTGATAGGGCATATGTCCAGGGCTCAGACTACTCATTTCAGGGTCCAAAATGTTAGTGGAAGCTTTCTGTCTCCTGCAGCCTAATAGTTTACTAATGAGATGATGAGAGGCAAGAATTTGTAGCCCATTCTTTTTCTTTTACCTCTGCCACAGAGTAGCAATGTCCCATGTTGGGATGGGTCATCCATGGGGGAAGTGGCATCTCAAACTGCCAGAGCCTGTGCCCAGGAGACTTCTCAGTGTCCAGAGATAGACAGGATGTTAAAACATTGCAGCATTAAACGAAATGCCCACAGTCACAAGCAGAAGAGTGAAAAAGGGGTAGCACAGCACTGCAGCTGGTGACGTGCTTGCCTAGAAAGTGCTTCGTATTGAGAAGTGCTGCCAGAAGATTGCTCTACAGCCACTGACCCCTGAAACTCCCCCTTCATTTTCTGAACTCCCATGGTCCCTCAACATCAGATGATTTGACATCAGATACTGCCTGTGACATCTGATGTGCTTTCCTCTGCTTGGAGAGATGTTGTGTGTTCCTGCAGCTGTTCAGGAGGACCCTGGCAGCCTGGCAAAGCTTAGCTTGTGCCTTGGGAAAAAGATGGCCTCAGGGAAGGAAGAGGGCAAAAGGAGAAAGTGAAGTTTGTAAAGGTAACTGCCTAGAAACAAATAGTGGTGGGCTATGTTTTGCTGGGCATTCCTAATGGTGTCACCAACACTACTGTACTACACACTGTTCTTTGAAAGACTATTTTTTATTTACTTCTGTTACCAGAAGAGTGTTGTTTTTTTTTTTTTTCACACCATTTGTACTTATTTTTAAAAATATGAGCAAGTCAATAAAGAAAATAATTCCTCATTCAAATAGAAGCTCTTCCTCCTAACTGCTTTCATGAAAAGTTAAGTAAACAGATGGGCTTCCTGGCTTGTCTGAAGTGGATGCATATATCATATTGCAGGCAGTGGCTCTCTATATCATCCAGTCAGGATTCACAGCTTTGATGTACGGAAGACAGCACTTAAGCTAAATCTCTAGGTAGCCCTGAAATCACACACAGTTGGCTCAAAACAGAGACTGGGCTAACTACTTCCTCTCACACTGTACTGGCTGGTTTACACTCAGGAGCCCCTCCTCAGTGTCTCTATACATCGTCCAGGTCAAGCACATCTGGCAACATTCACTCTCCAGGAATAAGGAGCCCCAACCATGGTGATCAAAGACCATTACTGCTCCTTCCCAGCTGAGAGATCAGCAGCTTCTCGTGCAATGCTCTCTTTCCCAGACAAGAAGAAAAAAAAAAAGTCAAATATTGTAACAATAGCTTTTAAAATCTTTTTTTGAAGATCAGACGTCCTGTGATTCCCCCTTGAGGAGGTATGAGGCAAGCTGCAGAGCTTAGGTGAAGGAAAACATCATGCCACGGTGTGACATTACACTGGAGAGGAGGACACAGACACTGGCAGTTTTCTGATTATAAGAACATTCCAATACATAAAACAGTTACCAGGCAGTTATCTTGCAAAGATCTGAGTATGTAGAGTAGGATACACTGGTCAGAAGCTAAGAAAAGGGGGAAGGGACACTAACCTGGGTTCTGTATAGAATGTACTATTTTAAAATAACAACAAAGTGGGATGTGTTTTCTGCCTCATAACAGGAGGTTTCTATTTTATTTGTTGGCAACTTATTTTTTGTGTGTACAAGTTAAACTTCTTTGGTATACCTCTTTAAGATGGAGTGGTTGGGCACTAGCAAGGAGAATTGTCTCTTTTCCTTGTCCTGACTGGTGGACAAGGCAGAAAATGGGAAGATTGCTCCTTTCCTGGGAGTATCTGAATGGATACATCATGAGGTAGAGGCACTGCAAGCACCAGCTCTGACTGGGGAGAAAAATCATAGACTATTGAGAAAAGCAGAGATCAGACACAGAGCCAGGCCTCCCAGAGGATGGAAAGAAAGGGATTGTTTGTAGGGATCCAGAAAATTCTGTGCAGAGCTGCTGGAAGCAGATGTTGCACATCAAAATGATGTTGTGCCATGAGCAAAGATGAGGAAAATGGTCACCTTGCACAACTTGCAGGGAGAATTCTCATCAAATTCCTTTGTTTTTCTTCAGGTTAACCTGAAGATCTTATTTCTCTACATTGTAAAAAGATCCCTACTTTACTTTAGGTTCTCATAAATCCTAGCTCCACAGTTTTGAAATTCCTTTTGGTGTTCTGGGGGAATTCTTGCTTTAAGGAAAATACACAAGCAAGTCTCCGTCAAATTTTTGGCTGATTCAGGGTCCTGTCATAACCAGTTTAATCTTAACTTTGGTCAGGCCTAAGTCTGAAGTAAAAGATTGTGGTATTTTTTACCAAAGAGTGGCAAGAAATTGCTGTCCTCCAAAAATGTGGCGGGGAAAATATATAGCACTGTATATAATTTGATTTTAGTTTTAATTCCTTCTCCTGTTATCAACATTGACCTGCAAATTCAATAAAAGTTTCCAGTGTAGACCATTCCAGAAGGTGGTAAAAAGTGCCCTCAAAAAATATGATAGAAGCTGAAAAGTAGTTATCACTTTTTTTTATTATTATTTGCAAAACTTGAATATGGTGTGAATGAAATATATACTTAATAGCTGAGGAAGAAAAAAAGAGCAACTGACAGAAGAGTATGTTGCTGCTGACCAGAGGATGAAATGGTACTAAATACCAGATTCAAACCAGGGCTTTCTTCCATGGGCTTTTCTGTCTACCTTATATCCACCATGTCACCATAATTTGTAAAGAAAGGCTGCCAACCATTGCTGCCTGTACAGCCATTCAGATATTGAACTAATTGAGAAGGAAATGACTGTATCACAAAAAAAAATGGTTCAAGAAAGCTGTCATGCAAGTTTGACCTTCAGAAATGCCATTACCTTAGAGGTATAAATGCAACTTCACTTCCTAATGTTTCGATTATAGTTTTAATCTCAGATTGCAAATAGGCTCTTGAAATGCATCAACTTGGAGAGCCAGTGAACGATAACTAACTGCTGAGAAGAAATACTTATCTGGCAGGTAAGCCTGTGACAACTGGAAAAGATTTCTGGACTATAATAGATTTAAAATTTGTTCCTCACATTCCTTGGGAATTGGGAAATATGCTTTGAACAGAGGAACTGCAGCTATTGGGCAAGAGTAATTCACTTAACAGCAATCAGTGATTGTGCTGCAGAAAATACAGCACACTCCCATAATGAAAATGAAAAGAATAAGTCCAGTTTCTTATTTAGTTTCCTCCATTTACTACACATGGCCTCAGTTTGTGCTGGGAGGGAAAAATGGGACCTTCTGGATACTTAGCTTAAAGAATAAAGAGAGTCCTTTTAGCATTTGCCTTGAGAATTAGTAAACTACCTTTTTCTTTACTATCTCTTATTGAACCAGACTACCATGAATTTTGTGGGACTATCAGAAAAAAAAATAGTGAAACAGATTGCATCTTTCAACCCTTTTCTAAACCTACTGCTAAAAAGGGGGATATAGGTTTTGGTTAAGTGTATGTTTCTTAATTATCTTTTTGATTTTATACTTGAGACTAGGAGGAAGAGGAGAAATCGGGTGATGTGCCAGATGGACTCGAGCGAGGAAATATTGAGTGAAGGGGTGGACACCCACAGTTACAAGCAGAAAAGATAATCCCCTTTTTCTGTTTCTCTGAATTTCAGTACTAGTGTGAGGTCCTGGATTGACAAGCACAGAGCTGGGTCCCCTGTTTAGCCACAGAAACATTATCCTGTGCGTTAGCTTTTCTGTTTTTCCATAAAAACAGCCACAACACTTGAAATACTTCAAAAAAAAAAGGGTGAGGGAGAGGAGGGGAGAAGAGGGAGTTGCACCAAAAGATTAACTAGACTGTACAAAGCAACAGGAACCGCAGGAGGCAAGGGCAATCCCATACAATACTCCCAGAGGTGGGCTAAGGCACAGGAGCAGCTGCAGCACGTTCACCATCATGCAGAAGAGAGGCCTGGGGGAGGCAGGTAGGAGGGAAGCAGGGGGGCTTGCAAGAGCTGGTGTGATTTCCCCTGGGGTGGTGTGGGAGAAGGAGGGAACGCCAGGTTTCTCCCTGCCCTCCCTGGGTCCTGCACTTTCTGTGCCTTCCTGACAGAAAGGAGCGGTTAGATGGGAGACAGGCTGGTCCTTGGAGCAGAGCTACAAATGATTAATTGTATCAAGAAAAAGAAACAGTGTCTCCTTGCTGAGCTTTGTAACGGGCTTCATATAAATTTGCGTGAAATATTATGTGGGATTACTGCAGCCAGCCAGGAGTTTGGCTGCAGGAGCCAAGAGGAGGGTGGGAGCCTGGCCAACAGGAGAAGCAGGAGATGAAGTGGATCATGTTTGCCAAGGCCAGGAGGAGAGCCAAACCATAGCTACAGTAGCCTAGTAATGAGAAGTGGGAATTGCATTCAGCATTGGTTCTTCTTCTTATCATGATCATTATTGGGCTGAATCTAATTGTCCTGCCCTCCTCCCCACCCTTCCTGCAGGCCCTGGCCAAGTGTGGGATAGCAACAGAAGGTAGAGAAAACAGTGTATAGGAGTTCAAACATAATCCTGCTGAAGCCCACAGCTGCTGTTGCATGAAACCACTTACCCACCCACTAGTGCTGATTAGACTGCTGCAACAGATGCTCTCTTCTTGCCCAGGAGGGATGTAGGTGGGGGGAGAAGGGAGAGGGGTGACACAAAATGACATTTTCCAGGTATTTTACTCAAAGCAGCATTTTAATGATAATTAGAGAAAACTGGAACTCCAGGTCATCTTTTGTTGGACCCTCCTGCTTCTTCCCACTTCCACACAGTTTGTGCTCATTTGGGTTCCCAGCTCATTCCCATCTTGGTTCCCATTCATCTGCAAAGCAAATTCTGCCATTCAAAGCTAGAGAGAGCTGCAAAAGCAGCTGGACCACTGGCTGTTGTCCTGTCCCTGCACCTGGTTGATTTAAGCAGAAAAGTCTCACCTGGAGCTTCACATCTATGAACACAGAAGGTGTGGCAAAATTTGAACTGCATATTTCACCCTTATTTCCTTTGGGGAACCGTTTGCAGTCCCAGACCTGAGCATCCTTCCCAGAAAGCTGCATCTGGATCCAGACTTGGCATCCTCGGTCTGTAATGGACTGAACTCAACCTCTTCCTCCAGAAATAGTTCAGATCTTGAAAAGCTTTGTGCTTTGGGACTCTTTCTAGGATTTCTGATTCTGCGCAAAGCCGCCTTGGCCTTCAACCAATAACTGGTGACAAAAGACTCAAACAGACTTTCAGAATATGCATATTATCACCACTGAGCTGGATGCTGAAGGTGCTCTGCAGGCAACAGCCCCTCTTGGCAAGCCAAAGGGGAGCTTTATCATTAGCCATGCCAAAAGGTGTGGCACTAAGCCTGCCTTAGGCAGACATCATGCTTTGCCTACCCCCAAGGCTTTTACACCATAGGATGTCCTGCTTTCCCCTGGGACTGAGACCTTTTTAGCCAGAGTGGGAAGTGGAGTACACTCAAACTGTTGAGGAATAACCTTCAGTCCCAGATTGTGTGCACAGACAACCTCCAGCCTGGCTAAGAAAAGGGTGTGCTTTTTTCTCTCTTTTTCCCTCCAGCTGGAATGAAATGTGAAATCTCTCTCATAAACACAAACTGAGAGATTCTTGTTTTCTCGAAGGACACAGGGCAAAGACTTGAATTTCTTCTCCCAGCCAACACTGAGGGAGTTTCCCTCCTGGAGGGAGGGTGCTTGCCAGCCTCGTGGGGTGCCAGAGTGCCTGGAGAAGGGCAGCACTGACCCAGAGCACCATGTGCCACCAGCTGGAGATCCCTCCCTTTGCTCTCCATCCTTTGCACCTCCACAACATCACCCCTACGTCCCATCATAACACTTGGTCAGTATGGTGTCTTTCCTGCCCCTGAAGAAAGGCACAGCTTTCCTGGTGCACTGTATCAATGCTAGTTCTAGCTCTGTGCTTTATTTGAGATTGCTAGAGTCCAGAGAAGCTTTAGAAGAACTCATACACAGCTTTCATTAAATGTTTCAGGAACTGCTACGTTTCAATGTGCATAGAAATATACAATAAAAATTTGGCTGATGTCACACATGTAGACTCATGGGGGGCATAAATGAAACTTTGTGTGTTGAAAAGAAAACTCCATCACTAAAGTAGCTCTTCTTCAAAAAAGGTTTGAAAACAAACTGGTTTGAGGTTAATGAAAAAGATTCCCTGCAGAAGCAGACAACCTGGAAGAGCAGAGTATACACAGATGGGGCAGCTCTGTTGCTTTGTTTTCATTTCCTTTTGCATTTTAACAAGTTAATTTGGGTATTACAAGCCAGTGTTGGCTGTGTATCTACAATCACTAGACTACCTGGGGCTCTCCTCTGGTAAAGGTCAGTTTGATACCAAGGTCTGCATAGAGCCACCCGGACTCTGGTGTGGGGGCTTTTCTTTGTTTTATTCATCATGTTCTGCCCCCCTCAAAGGAAAGGTTTTCTTAACTTGGTCTGAACCGAGACAGAGTGAAAAGTAAATTGTTTGCTCTTTAATGAGGCTGAGCCCAGAGGTGTTTTTTTTTCCTTAAAGTGATCAAATGAGCTTCAGGTTTTGTGATGTCGCCAAAAAACATGATCTGTATTTCTCTGTTTTAACGAAAGCAAATTTTCTGCTCAAGATAAACAGAATTGTTTCTGTCCATCAGCTAGCAAAGGGTAAACCTCGTTTCCATCTCCCTGAGCACCTTCTGAGCAGCCCTCTAGCCTTCTTCTCTCTCTTTGCTTTTCATATTTGACAACTATGTGTGTATGGTTTCAGGCAGGTGCTCCTCAAAAGCCAGTACCTCCAGGCTACTCAGGTCCTTTACTGCTCATCATGTTGGGATACACACAGCAAAGATCAACTCCCTCTACGCAGTAGAGTTTTCCCCAAAAAGCAAACTTCTTCCCCTTCACCTGTGAGGACACCTTTGTGTCTGCCTACAAAACCCCCAAAAGTTTTCATCAAATGATCCTGTATAGTTGCTTTTTCTGCTTTTCTTCAGTCTTTATAGAATGCCCTGATAATATAATTAAATGTGTATAAACAGTATGCCCTCGTAGAGTGGAGTGTCTTTACTCCTGGCAGGCAATAGCCTGATACAGGGTGCGACTAAGCAGCAGTAGGAACTCTTAATAAGGCTGCAGTCTGACCTAAAGAGAATCAGAGTTGAAAACTAA
>NW_008622109.1:0-20900 GCF_000691845.1 Merops nubicus
AGGATATTGTGGGAGACAATGTCAAAAGATTTGCTGAAGTCAAGGTAAACCACTTCCACTGCTCTCCCTTCATCTGTCTAACTAGAACATGTTAAAACAGTCACATGGTGCTAGGAGAGTCTTTCCAGGCCTTTCATTCTGTCTGGGCATCCCTAGTGACATCTTCAACTGCATAAAACTGAAGTACCAAGCTGGCTCCTGTACAAGGTCCAGCACAATTCAATCCCTTGCCAAACACTAGTCAGCAATGTCCAAGGAAGATGTATGTCCTGGGAGGAGTTATCTTTCCCGTGGCATAATGATGTCATAGCAGCAGAGATTTTCTGTGTCTGAGGCAGGGAGCAAGCCCTTTCTCTCAGAAGGCAGTGCCTGTAAGCTCCTCATGCCTCCTGTTGGCTAGAAGTGTGGGCACACATGACACACAGACTTTAAGAGGTTGTATGGATTAAGTGCCCCTAAAGTAGAATGAAGCACAAGCTGCAGTGTCTGACACTACACAGGCAGCTGGAGGCACACTGCATGTTCTCAGAGATGCTTTACCATGGGTGGCTTTACAACGGTGCAACAATTGCCCGTTTCAAAAGAAATGTTCTTGAGGTAAAATGTTCCAGCTGATTCTTCGCCCGAGTTTGATTGTCTTTGACAGTCTTTTTGCTCCATACCTGTATATCACACAGGCTGAACTGAGTGACTTCCCCTGATCTGGCATGCAGCTGGGAGCCACTGTTGACTATCTGCTTAAGCCTGAAAGATGTTTCATCTGTTCCTTTCTTCCTCCAAAAGCGACCAAAAACTAGGCAAGGACATTTATAATGGTAAACTGAAAATAACCTCGTGGGTACTGGTGAAAGTGTGACTCTGTTCCTGCAGGAATTGCCCAAGAAGTTGAGAATAAGCACATAAATTATAAGATATGCTCTAAGTCACATCTTCTCAGAGGTAAGTTGCAGTAAAAAGCACAGAGGAAGATGGAAAACAAAGATGTGTAGAGGGTGTAGCCAGTACAGCTAGATACAGCTTGGATTCCTGATCTCCTGACAACAAAATCCCTAGTGATCTGCCCTGTTATACATGTGGGGCCTGGTTGCTTTCCCTTTCACAGCAACAGTTTAAACCCACTCACTTCAGAATCACTCATTTCTAGTGGGATGAAGATAACTCAAGCCCCGTGCTAGTACTGGACACAGGCTGACAAAATTCATCCCCATCTTCACCCACATCTGTTGCTTCTCAAGTAGGAACATAGTTTCTGTAGCACTAGTGGAGACCAAAGTTGACTCAACTCATCTAAAATCGGATTCAACCTTTGCTACTCAGGGGGATTTACTGCTTTCCAGTAACTACAGAGAGGGTTTATGATGCTGCCCCAAGTGCATATTACTCAGATAATCTTTAAATGGGATGAAACTGGAACTCCTGTGTGGAATCAATACGCTGTGTGCCAGATAAGGCACAGCTGAAAAATTGTGCTCAGACACATCTCTGTGTAAAATGTAGCTGGAGTTTTATAATGTCATAAAGATTTAAGTAGCCTTTAAACTAAGTTTCTGTGGGAAGTCTGTAAACTTAGGTTCAGGGAAGAGAGGCTGCTAGAAAAAGGAATTTGTTTGGTTTTTTTTTTCCTGCATCCTTCTGCAGAGAACACAGATAATTATGCTATGCTATATTCACCAACACATACTGTTTCATATTCTATTAGCTTTCAAATACCTTCCCAACAGTGCCTTAGCCTCCTGCCAATGTTTTCCCCCAGGCCAACAGAAGACCCTGCTTCCAAGGCTGGCACATTTCTCTTCAGACCAATGCCAAGAATTTTGAGCCAGGTTGCAATTACCAGAAGAGCTGTTGTGAGCCATTCAGTCTGCAAGTAATTCTGAGGTGAAGAAAGCATTTTAAAAGTGACAGGCTAAAAATAAAATTTTAGTAAAACTAAGATTGTTCTTCTGGGCATATGTAGGCAGACCAGTATTAGGCAACTATTTTATTGTCCTGAATGCTGTTCTGGAGAATCAACACTACATGCTTTGCAAAAGTTTTGTAGAAATGATTAACATTTTCAGCTGTTTCCATCTGGAGAGGCCCAGATGGAGGCTCATAAAAAGACTTCATATTCCAAAAGTGCTGAGTATGAGGGAAAGATGAGATCTAACTGTGAAGTTCAAATGAGCTGTACATAGTTTCAAGAAGCCCCAGGGCTCAGAGCCTGTTAAGACAGAAGAGTTCTTGGACATGTATTGAAGCAGATTTGGAATCTAGAGACTTTTAAGACAAAAAAAAGGAGTCATTTCACCTCTGGGGTTAGGGATCACCTGAGCTGTGGTTTACAGGACAAAAAATGTTACATTTGAGTACTATAATTCTTACTTAAACTCCTTTCAAGATATTAAATCCTGCTTAATGTCCAATAAGTCACATACAGCTTCTTCTAAAAGCAAACATAACGTTTGTGGATTTAACGGAATTTATCACCAGGATATTAAAAAAAAAGGTTCTCTCTTTTTTTCTTCACAGCAGCTTTGTGTCACATTTACCAATAGACAAAACTGTAAGATTCTACCTCACTCTGCTGAGATCAAATGCAGCAGATCACCAATTTGCTTAGACTTGGTGAGGAAAATTTAGAATTAATATCATAAGGAGTGTGAGGTCACTATTGTTTAGCTGACAAGGTATGATTCACTTTTTATTTTTAACTTATGGCCCATTTTCTCATAACACAACCCTCCAATAGATTATTCTTAACTAAGTGATAAATAAATTGTTTTATTTTTGAATGACACTTCCTCAGAGGGTAAAACAGTCTCAGGATAAAACAGTTACTCTCAGAAGGTAACATACCTAGATAGGGGTCTAACAACAGGCTAATGAACTTTCAGCTTCAAGCACTTGTGTCTCTCCATCAGGAAGATACCTAGACCATTGGCCTAACTTAGATCTCTAAGTTTAAGGTAGCTGAACCTAGGTAACCTCAATGCTGCTTTGTATCATTCTGTAAGTGCAACCACAACATGAGCTACTTAAACACAGTTGTGATAAATAGTATTAAGAAGTAGAACACAATTTTCTTTTTACAGATGCCTACAAAGAATTGTCAGCTCACCTTCTCTGAAAAAATATTCCTAAATGTTTCAGGGTTTCTCCTTCATAGCTTTGAAAATGGTCTTTGCAACTGCTTTGATCCTCACCAGTCAAGGAGACCTAGGGAACTCAGCTACCCTTTTCATTCCCAGCATTTGGTTCTGATACAGAACTTTTACAGAATTATAGTTTGGCTGTACCTTGGTCAGAGTTACAGCAGTGTCTCTGTAGGCTTCACAGTTTTCCCTGAGTGGGCTTGCTGTGCAAAGTCTTTGGATCTCAGCTCCAGTGAGTAAATCTAAGAGACAAAATAGATAGGAAACCAGTGGGTTTCTCCTCATGCAAGGTTATTTTGCCCATAGGAAATTATGTATGTGGGGACTCTGCCCTACCAATAACTTCCAGGAAACTCTGGTAGGTTCATTGACACAGCTTATGAGACTGGATTTGTAAGAGTGAGAGGGCTGGGAAGATACATGACCATAAGCAGAAAGCATACTTCCAGTGGACAGGGAGATACTGAGCTAAGGAAGCAAGCTGTTTAATGGCAGCATCTTATGTCTAATGGTAGCATTCCCTACATTCCTATCCATTTCAGGCATTCTGAAGAAGACACTCAGGAGACATTTTTAATCTGAAGTTATACTAATGGGAGATGACACATATAAGCAGTAGTTAAACACTTTTGCCAAATATATAACCTTTCCTGTTACTACAATGCACTTTTTAATCTCACCTACAGGATGTATATTTTACAGTTAATTCTTCAGTTCAGTCTTAGGCAATTCCTAAATTCCATGACAATATATCAGACCTTAAAAAAAAAAGTACTGGGAAAAGTTCCCTCCAAAGAATCTTTATGATGTTAGTTGGTCTGATTTTAAGAGATATTCCATGCTATCACCTTTTACTGATACTTGTGGAAAATAAATGCTCTGTAATTCTGAAAATGAGGCCATTGACTTTATCCATACACAGCCAACATAGTCCAGACAACTTAGGAATGAAAGTGAACCTCTAAGAGTTGTCCTGACTCTGCCAAAAGAATGGGAATTTACACTTATGTGCAGCTACGTATAACGTGGGTGCTGAGAATCATTATGGAGAGCACTGGACATATAGCTTTTTTTTGTGAAGCCTAGCTTCTTTAGCACATTTTTGTTTGAAGTTGGCAAAATTCCTCCTTTGCAAAAGGATTTCATTAGAATTATGTCATATCCAAACCCAAGATTTAGTCTTTCAAATACATTTCAATGTATACGGTAAGAGCTCCTGCCAAAATGTTTTCCAAGAAGAAAAGGGCTTTTTGACTGAATAGAAAAATCTATGCAAAATTTTATAATTTTTTCCAAAAATCTGATTTAGTATTTCAAGTTTCAATAAAAGCTAGCAACTGTACTGCATAAATATACATTCCTTTTGTTTCATTTGCAGGAAGAGCAATTTCCTCACCATTTCCATTTTGGAACATCATTGAACTGATCTTAATGGCTCATTATGAGCTGTTGTACACAATCTCAGTAATATACTGACTAAAAGTTGAAATATGCTTTACTTCAACTAACATCAACCCTACCCCCTTTGATACCTCATAGCTTATTGACTTTATATAGTTAACACTGAAATGCCTGTTCCATTGAATTGCATAGTTAAGAAAACTCCCAAGCTACTGTTGAGGAGAAAAAACTATTCAGCAACAGCAGAAGATGCATTATATAAAGAGGAAAGGGTTTCTTCTTCACCACTACCTTCCTTTCATGACCTTAGGTTTATATTCAGCTGTGGGACCTGGACTATGAAACAAAGACTAAATAACAGAAGAGCACTGAAGCACAAGGTCCAGGCATAGAGCTGGGGTGAATAACAGATTTTAATATTTAATGATTCCCAACCCCTTGACTGCATTTAGCTTTATTTACAGTAAACTGACTATGGAAGAAGAACACGGAAGAAAGATTTTTCTATACAGCACAGGGGCATACTCAGAGGTGCTCTAATTCTGGAAGAACCTTCTAAATTAATTCTTCAAATATTTCAGAATGCAAGTCTATAGTATCATTAACATCTTTTATATCTTACCAGTATACACTCTGTCAAGCCCTTGAATCTCTGTATTTTTTAACACAGTATGAGCTTTTTGATGATAACAGTCTCTTTGTCATGGTATTGCTTTTTGCCCTCAAAAAATGCCACTCAGCAATTTACTGCTTCATTTTGTGCAGGATAGAGTACTCAACATGTCTTGTCTTTGCAAGATTTACAAATACTAACAAAGCCTCAAAAATCAGTAATTCATATTTTCTCCATATTGCAAGCAAGGAAAATGAATTAAACTGTCCATACCATAAAACTTTTTATCTGGGGAAAGTTTTTCTTTTGCTACCAGGGCTTTAATATGCTTTTACTGAATCATACATAATTAGCAGGTTTTTAATATGCTTTTTGATTGTTTTTATGAATAGAAGCAGTTCTTCAGACAATTACACTAGTCTGATTGCTGTGATGTTGTGATTTGCACAGGTTGTAAACAATTACATTGTCTGCAATAAATAAGGCCTAGAAAATGCTGTCCAGCAAGAAGTCTCACTACGTCCCATCTGTCCTAATGTTTCCATCCATCTTTCCCTTTTCCCTTGGAATCCAGGCAGAGCAGTTCTCTGACAAATGTTGCTCAGGCACCTCAGATCTACCTCTCACCAGACATCAGAAGGTTGGTGAGAGGTAGCAAGGGCCACAGGAACCACTGAACAAGTAGCCTCCTTCAGCAATCTCCTTCATCAGGTTTCAACTGCAGCAGTCAATGTGTAGCTGGAGAGAAGCAGCCAAATGCACCAAGACTTACACAAAAACAGCTCCTATCTTTCAACACTGGTTCAGTCATTTGCTAAGAGCAGTTTATTGCAGAACAACATCACACCTGTCTCTTCGGAACCTTAAAAATAATATATGATAATTATTTCAAAACCTGGGAGAATTCAGGGCTAAAGTGTTTGTATAACTACTTTTATGGAGGAAAGACATAAATAACACAGAGTCAGAAAATGAAGTATCTGCCAAACACAACATCAAATTCTAATTTCATGTTCGCTGCCAAAAAGCTAGACCCACTTTAGTTACAAGTATTTTTACCTGTACACATGATTAATCAGAATCTCTTTCAAGGCAGTGGAAAGTACCTCTCCCATTCATAAATCTGTGAAGTACTCATACCAGGAGTACAAGTAAAAGTAGAAATAGAAATAAAAGATGGATGCATTTTTGATGTTCTGGATATTATATGAAAAAAAGCCATAACTGTGCAGCCCAGTGGCCAGGGGAAAAAAAATGTTAAATACTCAGAAAATATCTATTTTTCACATTTACTAAAACTGTCAATACTACTTTTAAAAAATAATGAATGTTCACCTTTGCTGGTAAACTTTGTTTTGATAGCAACTATCCAAAATCATTATTTTGCCAACCCTGACAGATTCTGATCTGTTTTAGCAGAGGACTTTAGAGCCCTAACGGCTCAATGGTTGGACTTGATGATCTTGGAGGTCCCTTCCAACCTAAATGATTCTACGAATGAATGAGTTTCTCCCTAAAACAACCACAGGGAATGCAACAAATCTTAAATGGTTGCCACTGGATTTTAGATCTGAATTCCCTTCATAGAAACATGTCTGGTTTCCCCCCCAAGCCTAAAAGGCTATAACTTCTGCACATCCACAAGCTGCCAGCCCTGCTGCCCCTCTCCAGGTACGAGGGACAGGGATGCTGTCTGTCAGAGCATGCCCAGGGTGTTGTGTCTACCCTGTTCCCTTCCATTGGGCAGCCAAGAGGTTGCCTGCTTTATGCTGGGTGAAGAAAAGCCCTGATCTGGAAAAGCCATCTGGAGTGTGGGTGCATGACCCAGCAGGCAGGAAGCCTGCAGCAAGGGCAGATATTAGGAGATGCCTGAAAGAAGCAGGAAAATGACAGAGCCAAGCCTCTGAAGCAACAGAAAAATTCTTTCTTAGAGACCGAATGGCACCGAGGGTGAGGTTGTGCAAGACAGCTGGGACAATCTGACAGCTTGCTGCCACCAAAAGTGTTTCATGCTGCTTCAAAAAGCTGGGGGTGTCAGACAAAGACGAGTTCATGCAAAAGAAGGAGCAGACGACTACAGTCAGAAGAGGGAAGTAAGCCTAGCCTTTGGGGCAGCCACTAGCTCAAATTTCTTAGGAATATTCAGCCTGTGTGGAGCCTGCTGCAACGCAAAATACCACGAAATGTTGCTCGACTAAGACAAAAAACTGTGAGGAGAAAGCAGACTGGCTTAAAAGGTCTGTTATATTATTTTCTCAGAAAAAATTGAGTTTGTTTTTTAGACATTCATTGTCCTTGTTTAGTTAAATAAATATAGCCTCTGCAAATTTACAGCCTTCTGGGTGATTATGGTGTGCTCACTGCAAAGAAAAGCTTCAGGTAGGCTCACTGCTAAGCTTTGGACAACTTGTCTTTTTGCAGTTAGTTTAAAGAGATCTTAGTCTGGATTAATTGGGATGAAAGAGGCAATTTAAAGAAAACAAAAAAAGGCAAAAAAGAGCAGCTCCCCAAGGAAATTTGAGGGAGCAGTTTTCTTTGGCAGGAATGAGCTGAAGGGATGAGCAATAACCTATAGTGCCACTATGGTTGTGCTGCAAGAGAACATGTGCCCACAGTCTGTAAACAGCACTTTATCACTTCACACTTGGAAATATACAATTACCCCTTTAAAGCCTACACACAATCTCAGAAAAAAAAAACATTTTACATAGAAAAAGAAAAACTAATCTGTATGAAAATGCTATTAACAACAGTAGTTTCAGATTAAATCAAAAGATTAATCTTAGCCTTGCTTTGAAAAAGCACAAGCAGGGCAAGACATAAGGCTGATATTAGTCTTCTGGAAGAGAATTTTTTCATTCTCTCTCATGGGTTTGGAAGTTAATAAAAAATAAACATTTTACTGGAAATAGATAGTTCCATGGACTACAGATAAAACCAAACAGCCAAATAAGAAAAAAAGTATCAAGAGCTGTGTCTTACGAAAGGGCTGTTTTATTATAGCAAAAGTTTTAAGCCTGTATACCCAATAAACATACATAGGCTGAGAGCTCTGGAGAAGGAAATCCTCTAAGCAGGGTTCAGTAATATCAGTTGGGAAAATATAAGATATCACATACCAGAAAAGACTGATAAGTGTATCTGTACAAACAAATGCAAAATGGTCTGGAATGACAACTAAGTCAAAAGGAAATACAATTCATCTGTTCCTGAAAAGGAATTTTTTTAAAATTGAAGGACTCAGTCAAAAGTAACAAGCTTCACAGACTAAGAGAATTTAGCTCCCATCCAAAGTTTTTATTGCTTTTCAGAGGGGTTTCTATGGAACCATTACATTACCTCCTAATGAACAAATCCAGTTTCAGCCTTTTAACCAGCAGGATAGTCTGAGATCATCTCTCTAAGGTGTATTGCTATAATTTCTGTGAGAAATGTTTTAGAAGCCAGAGGCCAATTCACCCTGTTGAGCTGAAAGTCAGGCTGCATCTCTCTCAGCCTATCATTTACCACCACACCATCTGATGGTTGAGTCTTGGCCACATCACCTTTCAAATGAGTCACAAAGTATTTTCTAAAAGAGTTATTTTAAGGTTGGAACTCCAAGATGTTATGATGCAAATGTCAAAAGATATCTAATATATTTTGATATTTCTATGAGACCTCACAACTTTATATTTTTCCTGTCTGAGGAAAAAAAAAATTGAAGTTGGGCACAAAGTGGATGCAGGTCAAATATTACCTCCTGTTTTTTTCTTCACATGACTTAAGGTATTTCTCTACAGGATTAGGAGAAAGCACAAAGGTAACCAGTTATCACAAGTGCTGGGATTGAAAGGTATGGGAAAAAAGAGAAAAAAAGGACCAAGAGTCTGGGTGGCAGATGTGCTTGTGCACACTGCACACAGGAACGGCCTACGTCCTGCAGTTGAGGAAGTCTATGGAAACACCAGTCCTCCTGCCCTCCTCCATGGAACAAGCCCTGCTCCTGTGTGTCCACAGCAGGCTGAATTTGTCATTAGCCTGTCATGGGCATTACTTCTGTGCTGTGTGCAGTTACACACTTCCAGACTGTAGCATTGGACTTTTCATCAAGCAAGCAAAACTCATTCTTTTTAGGAAAGATGGTGTTTTGCCAAAAAGATAACCCATCAGGAAAGACAAGGCTATCAAGGTTATCAACCAAAAGATCAGTATAGATTTATTACCTACCTCCTGGAGATGGAAGAATAAAATAACAATAACAAACAATATAGTTTGACTAATAATGGGTGAAACAAAAAAAGCCACAATCCCACTCACCACGGGTGATACAATCCAGAAGAAGAAAGAAAGGAACCAAGCCCCCACTACAAAGTCATTCTGGGCAAAATACCAAGTGAGATGATATTTAGATATTACCTTGATCATTCAGAGATAGTCAGAGGGTCCTTCCTAAGGAAACTCTGCCTGATGCATCCACCAACAGACAAACTCTCCCCATAACTCTGCAAGCAGGGCCTGCTTAAATCTTGTTCTCTTAACAAGCAGGACACCTGCTGTTGATCACCTAATTGGCTTTCATCCACGATTGGCCAGGTCCTGGGCAAAAGCCAATAGAAATGTTTTGGTACTCATCTGGCCTTTCCTTCTACAGGTGATGGCTTTCTCACACAATCAGTCTCAATTGTCTCTGCAGAGAAGAGAATCGCCCATATATCAAACCCCAGTTCTGGGCACTTCAGATGGTAAGAATCATATCATCACTCCTGGTTCCAAAGGATTTTAGAGCTACCAAATTTTCTGGGCTGCTAAGAGCTCTTAGACTTCAAAATGCCTTTGCAGGAGAAAAACAAAACAAAACAACAGAACTTGAGGTGCCATCCTTTCATCTTAGTAAATTCCTGAATATTTCAGGGGCTGTTTCCTCATTTCTGGTCAGGTTTGTTATCTTGTCCAACTTCTTGCAACCAGTGAAACACAAACTTTGTGTTGATAATATCAAAAGCTATCAAGACACGTAATATACAGTAAAGGACATATATTAAGGAACAAATTAAAAAGTTGCTAATTCCAAAATTATGGGACATAGTAGCATGTCTTTTTTTAACCATGGAAGCCCAGAGTTAGATTAAGTCCTATTCTGTAGATTGAAAATCTACAAAGCCAGAATTATCAGGTTCAACAAAACACATCTCTTCATACAAAGCAATTTCACACATGCATGTCTTTCACAGAGGTTTAGAAAATCTGACCAAGCAGCAGAGTGAGTGGCCCATCAGAGCTGAATATGCAACACCCATTATTCCTGTCAGGGGGAAACGGGGCAAGGCCTGGCAGCTGCTGTCCCAGCCAGGGGTATTGGGCAGCCCTAGACATCAGGCATCTCCCTGGGGACAATGATGGGCTGAGGATGAGTTAGGACATAGATGGGTCCAGCTTGCAGGGCTTGTGGCCAGATATAGCAGCCTGTAGGGACCTAGAAACCAACCCTGCTGTGTTATCTCTAGGGCACAGATTGATGGCTATAAGCAGGGTGAGGGAATCTGCAGAGGGCTGGGCAGGGGCAGTCAGGACTTAATTTCACAGTTCTGTTAATTAGAGGTTTTGTTGCTGGTTACTCAGACAGATCTCTGTCTGGGAATATGGCAGAAGAATCCCTCTTCCAAGGAACTGAGTTCCCTTTGCCAGATGAAGTCAATATTTCCTTAGCTTTTCTGGTTTTCCAAAAGAGGAGTTTTGACAAGAGGTCATGAAGCATGTTTCTGCACAGATGTAGCAAGGACATCTACACCAGCAAGGAGGGTGTCGAAATCAAACCTATGTAGAAGAAATGTATTTACTATTGAACAAAAGTAGCTTTAATAGTTCAGCAACAGGGTCATCCAGATGCTTCTTTCCCCTGATCCTTCCATTCAAAAGTCATAGTTTTTCCCTACTTGACACTTACCTAACTGACCCCAGAGAGGCCAATGGGAGCAAAACACACCAGAAAACATGTAGTTGTTCATTACTTAAGAGTTTGTGGCAGTAAGAGCTGGAGAATTCCTACCCTGAACCAAACTGAGGAGTTTTGCAAAGCATCAAAAGCCTTTCTGACCTTGCTGCACAAGTGTCAACACCATGATAACCATGGTAGATCTAGATTATCATGTTCTCCCCTACACATACATTTGGGGGTTCAGACCCACACCACAAATCCATGTCAAGCCCACTGTGTGGTAGGGAGATAGACCCTGTGTCAGTCCCTGTGCCTCACCACTGAGCACTGCAGGGCCCTCATTCACCATCTCAGGCCTTGAAGTAGCCACAGGGACACCACTAGACTAGTGTTATGATGCTTGTGTACCATATCCTTCCTGGAAGGATGCCAGGCATTCACTGAAGGCATACACAGATTTTATTTAGTTGCATTAAGCAAAGTACATGCTCAAGGCCCAACACACACACCCCCCTAAGAATTACCAAGCCAAATGCTTGCAGGTGCCAGGTAGGTCCCTGAGAGATTTCCCTTTTTTCTCTTTCAAGGAAAGATGGAGTCCACCTTTGGAGAATCATCTTTGGAGCACAACATGCTGTCCTGCTGCTCCTCTGCTTATTTTGAGACCTTGCAGTACACATCATATTTCATCTTTGTTGCCAGCTTTGTTCCTCCTAGGCAGTCTTCAAATTTTTGATCCATTTCTTCACTCTGAGCTTTAGAGAAGAACTCTCTCCAGTTCCCAACAACCCCTGTGTACAACAAGAAGTACCAAAAAATGAGAGCGAATAATACCTAGATAGCAATGGAGCAGAGTCATTGCCCACACCAGGTGAGAAGGATCTGATTTATGTCCCTTAGTGTTCTAATTGCCTGGGAGAGACAAGGTAACACAGATAAGAAGGCTGCAGTCAGGGCACAGGGAACATTGCTGGTTGGCTGCCTGCATGTCTTCCCTCCTTAGAAAGGGTTTCATGCAGAAAGTAAAGACTCTCGATGCTACAGGGAGCAGCTGAGTTGAAGGGCTCTGTCCCTGGTCTCAAGTCTGTGAAGGATCACCGACGTGTCCATTGAGAGGAACCACAATGAGACTTTTCCTCAGTTCTCACCAAGTACATAGCAAGAAGACACCTGTGAGGCCAAAAGCAGCAAGAAATACATTCCCTTGAGGTTTAAGAGACTTTTGTCTCATTAGCACACTGCCTCCCAAAGGGGACTTTCATGAAGTGACACATGCAGCCTGGATCCATAATCCAAGATCAGGCAACCTGTACATCCAACGTCTCTGTAAAAAGTATCCATCCGACCCAAGCAGATTGGATGCATAATTGTTGGCATAACCCACACCAGTGTTGGCCCCACCTTCACATTTCACTTGCCTTACTAATCGGTCTGCCACAGGGAAATAGAGCAACATGGAAGCAATGGCTGATGGCCTTAAGCCTGTTTTGTTCCTCACAATCAGCTCCCAAATCCCATCAGTGACAGAAGCATTTTGTACAGGATGTCACAGGAGAGAACTCACCTGTCCTTGTCCTTCCTAGCCAGCCCGGCGAGTTCATGGCTAAGTGAGGAAACCTACTCAGAACTCCTTCTGCTGTTCTCCTTTAGAAGGTAGATTCTCCATTTTCAGAGACTTACCCTTCCGGAAGAGGATGTCTCCAAACTTTCCATGGGTTTCCCTGGATTTCTCTTTCATAGCTTGGAAACTGGCCTTCTCAGCAATTCTGGAAAAATCTTCCTCAGACAAAGAGAATCCAAAGAAGGCAGCAATCTTTTTCATTCCCAGTACCTGGTCCTGGCCAAAGGAACACAAGACAGAGGTGAAACCAAAAGACTTGACACCATGGCTGTGGTAGTCAGCACCTGGTCAGAAGCCCAGCAGAGGAAGTTGTCTTCCATGGTACCACTAAGGAATTCTAAGAGCTCTAACAGAGAGGAAACCCACACATAGTGGCCTCAAGATTCAAGGCCTTTTTTCCTCTCCCGGAAGTAACCACACCTGTACCAGACAGGATTCCTTCCATTAATACACAAGGCTATCCTCTTCCTAACCCCCACGAGCCTTCCACAAACAAGCAAAGAAACAAAAAAGTAGCTTAGAAAGGCATGCCCTTCTAAAGGGGCAGACAAGTTTGACCCAAGAGTTTCTTACTTCCTGCAGCCATACATATCAGAAGAGATGCATGGTGCACTCATCAGGAAAGAGCTGGGTGAGAAACCACACCTCTTTGAGTTCCTCATAGTTTATCATCATGATCCCTTCATGGTCGATGTATTTGTTCCATTCCACTAAGTGGTCAAAGTAGGACCCCCAGGCCACTGCAGACAAAGAGACATATCTGTGTAGAGTATTCCCCAAAACAGACCCTTACCAAACCAGAAGAGTCAACCCAGACAGCTCACTAAATATGGCACTAGGATGGAGAAGGGGTGACCAGCTCAACATGTCTGTTCTTTCAGCTAAAGTCAGCGCAGGACCCCCCAGCTCTGGCCACTAGGTAGCACTAAACCACAAGCCCTTTTGTGAGAACAGAAAAGCCAGGCTAAAGCTTTCTCATGATCTCTCTGCTCTGACTTAGAGACAGGAGAAATTCTGATTCTCTGGTACTCCCTACTTCTGCAATAGCATGGGCCTCTCTGCCTAGCCTGGGAGTGCCTTCGTAAGGTTTGTGGGAGTAGGACTCCTATGCACAGGATCCTGTGTATGCCACTCATATAAGGAGGAATCCCAGAGGATGCAGGGCAAAATACATTTCCCATTCATGAAGGCTGCAAAGTACTCATCCCAGGAGGTGAAAGATGGCAGCAATGGCATGTTGTTATAGAAGTGGTAATAAGAGACAGCCGTGTCTTTGGGGTTCCGAAACAGCACAAGGATCTAGAGGAAGAAAACACATAATGTAGATCTGATTTTAGTAACTGATCAAAACACCATCCTCTCAACACGTCACACAGACTCATAGAATCACTGAGTTTGGAAAAGATCTTTAAGATCATCAAGTCAAACCATAAACTTAAGACTTCCAAGTCCACTACTAAACCATGTCCTTAAGTGCCACATCTACACATTTTTTAAACACCTTCAGAGATGGTGACTCCACCACTTCCCTGGGCAGTCTGTTCCAACACTTGATGATGCTTGCAACTAAGAAATATTTCTTAATAACCAATTAAAACTCCTCTGGCTCAACTTGAGGCCATTTGATGTTGTTCTATCACTTGTTACCTGGGAGAAGAGACCTGCCACAATCTCAATACAATCTCCTTTCAGGTAGTTGTAGAGAGCAGTAAGGTCTCCCCTCAGCCTCCTTTTCTCCAGGCTAAACAACCCCAGTTCCCTCAGCCACTCCTCATAAAACCGGTGCTCTGGACCCTTCACCAGCTTCATTGCCCTTTTTTTGGACAAAATCCAGCTCCTCAATGTCTTTCTTGTAATGAAGGGCCCAAAATTGAATCATAGAACGGTTTGGGTTAGAAGGGGCCTTAAAGGATAGAGGAGAGTTCCAAACCCCTGACATGGACAGGGACACCTCCCACTAGACCAAGTCGTACAAGGTCACATCCAACCAAGGTGCGACCAAGTACAACAGGAAGATGACATCCCTAGTCTGCCTGGCCACACTATTTCTGATACAAGCCAGGATACCATTGGTGTTCTTGGCCACCTGGGCACACTGCTGGCTCATATTCAAGTGTCTGTCAACCAACTCCTCAAAGTCCTTTTCTGCTGGGCAACCTTTTGGCCGCTTCTCCCCAAGCCTGTAGCATTGCCTTGGATTGTTGTGACCCTTGTGTGTGACCTGGCACTTGGCTTTGTTGAACCTCATACAGCTGGCCTCAGCCCATTGATCCAGCCTGTCCAGAGCCCCCTGTAGAGCCTTCATACCATCAAGCAGATCAACACTTCCACCCAGCTTAGTGTTGTCTGCAAGCTTATTTGTCCACTAACACCCACCAGCCCACACAATGATGGTGCCATTCCTTTTTCTTGAGCAAGAAATCAATCCTTTGCACGGCACTTGCTACTAATTTGAGCCTCAGGCTGAAAACAAGAAGCTTTTCAAAGATGCTATAGTTATGAGCTCAGGGGCTACTGAACAGGACCACCACAAGCAAATAGTGGGCATACCCTTGCTTCTCTCTGCAACAATTCTTATTGAAGTCTGTCAGTGCCAGCCTGTGTTGGGCTTTCCACACGTACCCTGATCTCAGAGGCAAGTTAAAGTAAATGAAATAACTGCTTGCCTTGCTCAGTTTTCTGACATGAACCTGGAAGCATCTTTCTGAAGGATATCTGAAGGGGCAGTGACACCCAGAAACAAACCCACTAACAGTAATCTCTTAAGTCAGCAAAGCTGCTGCCGGGAGAGAATGCTTGTTCACAGTCTCACCACACAGTTGTGCCTCCTCAACCTTGGCAATGTGCTCGTGCATTGATCAGCTCCAGTGAAAGTGCAGAAAACATCTCGCACAGACAGAAGAAAGCTACCCTGAGGTGGAAAAGCTTCTGCAGCGTGTTGCAATGAAAAAACTCACCTTAGCCTTGCTTTGGAGAACGGATGGTGGCAGGAGATGAGGGGGGAGATGAGTTTGTATAATTCTTCTGGAAGGCAGTTTCTTCATCCTCTTTATAGCAAGTGGGAAGAATCATGAGAAGAAATCATTTATTCACGTGCCTTGTCAGAAATTGTGGGTAATAAGAAATGGTGAGACTAGAGAAGGATCTTATCACTTGGAAAAGCCAAAGGGGTGCCCTAGTGGTGTAAGCTTCTGCCAGCCTTTGCCGCAGAGCACCATTTCACATCAGACAGGCCTGTGGACAGAACATCCAAGAGAAAGGTCTTACTGATCAAACCCACTGGCTTTCCAGGGCTGGAGCCCCTTCTGGCTTTTCAACATTGTCTGTGCTCTGAGGCCTTTGTGTTGGGATGCCAAGGGCAATAGTACATGCTGCTTGTGCAGACCGTAGCTGTTGTTAAGGCTCTAGGCTTTCTGTTGCCTCTGAGATCAGCCATTGTCTCTTAGCTATTACTACTTGTAAGAAGAGCACTGCCAATATTTTCTGTCTCTGCCAACCTCATATATCCCGGGATCACCAAATTCTAGACGTGGAAACATCTCTAGCATCTTTTCAGCATTTATCCTCTCTTTCATTTCTTCTTCTGTATATTTGGCATCTGTTGATTCCAAATCCATCACCATTTGGCCAAGCCAGTTGGTTCCTGGAAGGAAGAAGACACCAGTAGCACACCCATTCAACTGAATGTTTGGCTCTTCATTGTACCTTAGCCTGTCTACAGATGGCTTTGCTGGTTTGGGCTGCAACAGAATTAATTTTCCTCATGGCAGCTGGTATGGGCCTCTGCTTTGGATTTGTGCTGAAAACTGTGTTGATAATACAGAGAGGGTTTAATTATTGCAAAGCAGTGTTTACACATTATCAAGGCCTTTTCTGCTTCTCATACTGCTCCTCCAGTGAGTAGGCTGAAGGTGTGAAAGAAATTGTGAGGAGACACGGCTAGGACAGCTGGCCCAAACTGACCAAAGGGATATTCCATATCTTATGACATCCTGTTCAGCAACAAAAGCTGGGAGAAGGGGCGATGCTGAGAGTGATGGCATTTGTCTTCCCGAGTAACCATTATGCATGATGAAGCATTCCACTTCCTGGATATGGCTGAGCAGCTGCCTGCCAATGGGAAGTGGTGAATTTATTCCTCATTTTGCTTTGCTTGTGTACACAGATTTTGCTTCATCTATTAAAATGTTTTTCTCTCAATCCAGGAGTTCTCACTTGTACCATTCTTTCTCTCACAGCGGGGAGTGAACAAGAGACTGTGTGGGGCTTAGCTGCTGGCTGAGGCTAAATGGCAATAATCAGCAAGTGCATGCTAAAAGCCAACATGGACAAAGCTGTCAGTTAAACACGGTGGAGTGCTACCCTGCTCACTTCAGAAGCACATCCCATCCCTCAGTATGCTGACCTCTGTTGCTTTTCACAGCTCTGGCACATTTTGGTCACCTCAGACTACTTCTTGGGGAAATTACTCAAGAGCAGTGGTGCTTCTAGCACAAGGTTAACTGAGTTATCACTTGGCCATTTCTGCTCTCATTCTGCAGTGCTGCCTTTGGGAACACTGTTCCCTCCTCCTGACCAGCTTCAGTTTATGGTCTTTTCATGATCAACACAGTTTAGTCTCATCCTCAGTCCCAGCTAGGCTTCCATAACTAGCAGAAGTGGTTATCAACCAAATAACCAGACCATCAAGCTCCTGTCATCATCTTTAGAACAGTTTTAGCTGTCTTGGCCTCTGCAACCTGGCAAAACTAGTGTGTGAAAGGCTGGGCTTGGAAAGCCGAGTCTCAGTTTTCAACAACTTCTTGAATGTGTGGGTGGACCCTCATACCTTTAAACCATTTCTGCCACTGCACAGTTCTACAGGCTGCACACAAAAGGGATGTGATAAGGATCAAAACTTCCTTTTTCTGCAAACAATCTATTAAGCTATTTCTCTAAAGTGAATAGGGAAAAAAGAAGGAATCTATAATAATAGTCATAGTGCAAAAGAGGAAATAACCCGAGTCCTGGTGGCATTTATGTCTTTTCCTCCATTTAGATACATGGGAATCACCTGCATTCTGCAATGCAGAATGCCTATGAAAAAAAAAGTTCTTCTGCTTTCATTAGCAGGATATATTCCCTGTATTGCCCTTGCAGTGAATGGGGTAACAACACACTTTCCTGTAGCAAGAGATGTGATTGTCCTGCTTCACCCAACACTGGTGAGCTCACCACTTCAATAATGTGTGCAGTGCCTGCACTGAAGCAAATGATTTTGAGGCTCTGGAGAGAGTCTTCCTGAAGTTCCATGAAATCACAGGATACTGGAGTAAATTAAATGCATAGAAAAGTTTTGTTTGCTCAGGCTGGAGAAAAGAAAAATAAGGCATGGGGGAATCTCACTGCACTCTTTCACTGCTGGAAGTTATAAGGAAGACAGCCAACTCTTCTGTAAATTGGCCAGGAAATTATAAGAGATATATTACAAACAAACAAACAAACAACAACACAGAAACAACCACAAACCCAAAATAAATCAAACTTACAGTGGTAAAACACTGCAATAGATTTCTACTAGGTGGTGAATCTCCACCCTCAAAAACTCTACTGGACAAAGCATTGAGAAACCAAAATTAACTTTTAGGTCTCTCCCCTGCTTTGAGCATGAAGTTCTATTACTTGACCTCCAGAGATGCCTTACAAATTAAATTCATGATCATACAAAGTCTGATGCAACCGTAAGCTTTTCTCAGGTATTATTGCTGTGTTAAATGATGGCACAAACTTCTGGATTGCAGCAATGTGTACTTTACTACTTACCAGAAAATAACTCTCACCTGTTTTAGGATAGCCTGCTAGAAACACATCGTCACTCCTGGTTTCAAAGGATTTCAGAGCTTCCAAAGTTTCTGGGCTGCTAAGTGTTGCAGGGTATAAAATACCTTTGTAGGAAAAGAGTAAGTCTTCTGGGGAAACCTTTCCACTCTCTGAAAAAGAATTTTCCACTACTTCGATGACTCTTTCCCTACTTCTGCTCATGTTTGTGTCTCTTTGGAACTCTATTCAAACAAAGAGATACAGACTGTGATCCCACAGTGCAGAAAAGACCTGTGCAAAATATTAGCAAATCAGATGGAGCACTCACTCAGGAACAAAAGTACAAGTCACTGATTAACTCTGTTAACTCCTTTTGAACTTACAGAACTGGAGGCTGACAGTGGTGACAGAGTCTTTGCTGCAGCTGATACTAGAAACAGGAATATATGGAAGCAGCAATAGTATTCCAAATGTTAAATGAAACCAAAGACAGACCTATAAAGGATATTCCCTGAAATGTTTTTCACTGATGAGCAATGCAATTTGCAGATTGGACAACCAGCACGTAGTGGACATGTAGACAGTGGATGTCAGCCTAGCTTGCTATTGACTCTGCTAACAGATCCACAACTAAGAGTTCAGCTTCTTTCAGGTGGTGGCTTGATCCCACAGCCAATCATGGTAATATCACCACTTCAGGTTATAGCTCCAGAACTAAGGAGAAGCACAACCTAAGCCTTACTTCCCATGATGAAATACATTTGAAACTTTTACTTCACAAATCCTACAGGAGCATTACTTCCATGTGAAGCTCTAACACATAGATCCTGAATCAAATCCTACATGTATGACTTCAGTTCTAGTTCTCTCTACAAGTCCATAATTTCTTTGGATGAAAATGTTCTTCATGACAGAGTTATTGGTATTCTTCCTTTTCAAAAAGCATCAGCCAGGAGTATTGACATGGAAAAGCAGGAATTTCATCAGGTCTTTTGCTGACCACTTGCCCAATATAGAATGATATTATCAGTAACATACAGACCAAAGGCCAGATCCCTCCCTCTGATTTTAAACCATATGTAAACAATCCAAGATGCCAAACCATTGGAGGAAGAAACAAATGAATACATTCACTCACAGCATATTGTGTGAAGAAAGGAGCAATATGATTCATGAACCAAGCTGTGGGAGACAGAACCGGCCAGGCCATGAGTCCAGTTATGTAATAGGGACTCATCTCCCTCCCCACCATCCTGGAAACTCCACTTGTTATACACAATCAGGAAGCTTTTCTGACAACTAAAACCCCACACAACACACCTGCTGAGTAAACAGAGCTTCCCAACTCCACTATAAGCTGAGCCAGTTCTTATACAGTTGGCATCTTGCCCCATCTCCAAGTTAATGTGGAAGGCAGGGGCACCTGGTGGTGATCTCCTCATCAGTTCTCACTCAAGGCTGCCCAGACCCTGGGTGAAAACCCATCAGGAGAGTTTTTTTGCCTGGTTGTGGGTATCACTCATATGCCAACCCTCATTCAGGGCTGGGGGTTTAAACCCCAGCACATCAACAGGTCATCCCAACAGAGACATGCAATACATGAAGGCTGAATTACCCTATGGAGGGTACTCTTTCTTTCTTCCATGCTCTTGGATATAGTACAGGTCTTGTTTACTAGCTATACATCAAACCCATAGAGACCTCCACACTGCTTTGCATCACATCTGCATCCCTTTCTTCATAAATGGATATTAGACACCTAGTACACCTATACACAAGCTTAATTGAGCATGAAGAGGTGTCAAATCAAAAGTACAACTGTGAGACCTGGAAGATTGCTTACAGTTATCTACAAAGAATAATTTAAAATTATTTTTCTGCTCTCCCAAAATGCAGAACTATCAAAGTGCACTATTTTATTGGAAGTATTTTCTCTAGCACTACTGTTTTACCCATAAAAACTGAAGGCACTGTTCATATTTTATGTCTTCTGCTAGCTTTGTCATTGTTTTCAGTTTTCTGTCCATGTGTTTACTGAGTTGCAAACAAAAGTCTCCTCCTATTTGTCAATACTAAAGAATAAGAGCATCAAGAAACAGGTATTTCTCCTTCTGCCTCCAGACCCAGCTGCCTAACTGCTGAGGGAGCCAGATCACTATAACACCTCAGCACAAAATCTAACAACCTATCACCTGAGCCACTGGGGACACTGGTGTTTCTGAGTCCTTTCATCTTTGGGCCTTGAGCTCTGCTTATGAATGGGGACCTCGATGCTGTCACAGCCATCTGGCAGGCTGCTCAGAAGCTCCAGATGTGAGGGCTCAGAGCAGTCCTGTCTCTCTGGAGAGGCTCAGGGGAATCAGGTGTCCTGAGGGCGATATGACCCAGTGCTGTCTTCCCAGCAGCCGAGTGTCC